>NW_007261002.1:0-15239 GCF_000164805.1 Carlito syrichta
ATGAGAACTCCTAGAACCCGATTTCCTTTGCATTCTTAGCAAGATGCCCTGATTTCCCGGTCAATGTGGATTCCAAACACTGTATACAAAAAGACAGATGCCCAGAAGTTTCCTAGGAATGTGGAATCCATGATTCCTGGTTACCTTTAAAAATATCTACTAAACATTTGGTAACTGCAAAACTTATATACCCTCTCAAAATAAAAAGAGAAACGGAAGCTAAAGGATTAAAGTGCACACCTTAAGACCAGAGTTAAATCCAAATGTGGCAAGTAGATTTTTTTTTTGTCCTGGAATCTGGCCTTAGTTGTTCCGAGGAACCTAACGGACTTGGAGTACCCGATACCCGTTTAAAACTTTTAAGAGGACAAGAATGTTGCTGGAGTCCTGAAATGACTGATTCTAATATCTGCATGCTAAATTGCTCCGAAACATTTGGGGAGCTCCAAGCCCTGTTTCTTGTTTGTGCCATACCACACACCCTGGGAGTTTCTTGGATTGAGGAATAGTACAACAAAAATTCTTTATTCGACCTTGGTTGGAAGCCGTGTAGTGTCCTGTATGTGAGGACTTTCTTTCCCTATATTCCTGTTTTGAAACCGTGATTCTTGTTTAGCCCTTAGTAAGACGCCATGTAGATTTTTTTGATAGAGGAACCGCGTAAAACAGATTTCTTGTTTTTTCTTAGCAATACGCCATGAAGTTTCCTGTATATGTGGACTGCTATTACCCACATTCATGCCTCGAATCCCTGATTCTTCTTTAGCCATCAGCAAGATGCACTACAGATATTCAGGTCTGAGGACTCTTATTACCCAGATTCCTTATTTTTAGCAGCAGATGTGCAGTTGCCTTTATATGAGTACTCCCTTTCCCAGATATATGTGCCGAACACTTCATGCTTGTTTAGACCTTAGGAAGACGCCGTGTAGTCTTTTTGGGATTGAGAACACATGTCACCCAGATTCCTTATTCTTTCTTAAGAAAAGTCCGTGCATGTATATGAGGATTTCATTTCCCTAGATTACGCTTCAAAAACCCAAATTCGTGTTTAGTACTTAGCAAGACACCCTGAAGTGTTTTTTGCGATTGAGGTCACGTGTATACCAGATTACTTATTCTTCCTTAGCTATAGACAGTGCAGTTTCCTGTATATGAGGACTCCCATTATCCACACTCCTACTCCCAAAACCTAAATAGTGTTTATCTCTTAGGAAGACGCTCTGTAGATTTTTGAGATGGAGGACTAGTGTATGCAAGATTCCTTATTCTTCCGTATCAAAAGTTCGTGTAGTGTTCTGTATATGAGGACTCCCGTTATTGAGGTTCCTGCTTCATTCTCAGCAAGACGCTGAGACATTTCCTGGTGACCTAGAATGCCAGTTGATTGGATATCAAGAGAAAGACTCCCATAAAGTTCTTGTGGAATTGGAACCCAAGATTCCTGGTCCCAATTTTAGAAGACACCCTAAAATATGGCGACATAGAAGCCCAGATTGCTGATTAAACCTTATCATGAGACCTTGCAGATATAGGCGATAGAAAACTCCAAGAACCGGATTCCCATTCGGTTCTCAGCAAGATGCCTATATTTTCCCTTTCTATGTGAATTCCAGAACTCTGTATACATATTGCAGATGCCCAGATGTTTCCCAGGGACGTGGAATCCATGATTCCTGGTTACATCTTAATAAATCGTACTAAATATTTGGTAACTGCAAAACACTCAGTCTCTCTCCAAATAAGAGTACAAATGGATATTTAAGAATTGCCAAGTTCATGTTAAGACATGAGCTATATCCAAATACGGCAAGAAGATAATTTTTTTTCCCGGGAATCTGGCCTTAATTGTCCCAAGGAACCTAAGGGACTTGTACTGCCAGATACAAGTTTACAATTCTCAAGAGGACCAGAATGTTGCTGGAGTCCTAAAATGACTGATTCATAATACACACAAGCCAAATATCTCCGAAACTTGATACGACCTCGAAGCCCTGATTCTTGTTTATCCTGTATCAAGACACCCTGGGAATTTTTCGAATTGCGGATTCGTGTGTCACAGATTCCTTATTCTTCCTTAGCGAGGGGCCATGTAGTGTCCTGTATATGAGGATTCCCATTCCCCAGTATTCTGTTTGGAAACTCTGATTCTTGTTTAGCCCTTAGCAAGATGTCATGTAGATATTGTGATGGAGGAACCATGTAAAACAAGTTTCTTATTTCTCCTTAACAAAGATCGTGTAGATTCTGTATATGAGGAATGCTTTTACCTATGTTGCAGCTTCCAAACCCTCATTCTTGTTGAGCCCACAGCAGACGGCCTTTTCATTTTTAGGATTGAGGACTGTTATAACCCCAATTCTTTTTCTTCCTTGGCAAGGGGCCGTGTATTTTCCTGTATATTAGGACTCTCCACACATATATCCTGCTTAGAAACTTTGATTCTTTTTTAGCCCTTTCCAAGATACCCTGTAGATTTTGGGGATTGAGGACATGTGTAACCCAGATTCCTTATTCTTTCTTAGCTAACGGTAATGTTGTTGCCTGTATACAGGGACTCCATCTCTCCAGATTCATGCTTTAAACACCCTGATTTGTGTTTAGCCCATAGCAAGGCGACGTGAAATTTTTGGGGGATTGAGGACATGAGTACCGCAGATTCCTTATTCTTACTTAGCAATAGGCAGTGACGTTTTCTGTATGTGAGGACTACCAATAAACAGATTCCTACTTCAAAAACCTGATCCTTGGTTACCTCTTAGGAAGACAGCCTGTAATTTTTGGGATTGAGGACAAATATAAACAAGATTCTTTATGCTTCCTTAACAATATTACATGTAGTTTCCTGTATATAACGACTCCCATTACCCAGCTTCCTGCTTCACTCTGCAGGAAGCCGAGGCAGTTCCTAGTGACCGAGAATTTCAGTTGTTTGGATATCAGGAGAAAGACTCCCATAATGTTTTTTGGGAACTGGAATCCTAGATTCCTGGATCCCCTTCACAAGACCGCCCCAAAATGTGGAATCTTCACAACCCAACATCTCAATTCCGACCTGCCTGTCCACAAAAATTTTCTGTAGTTTGAGGTCACCTGAATCAAGGGATTTTGTACCCATATGCCTTTTGATTCAGGGGAACATAATTATGGTCGTAGATGTTCCTAATACAAAAGGATGTGTAGGGCCAGATCCTTGATTACAACTAACAAGAGGACCAGAAAGATCCTGTGGATCTGCAATGATAGATTTAACATTTCCACAGAACTAGTAGCTCTGAAAAATGTAGGGACCCAGAAGCCCAGATTGCTGATTAAACTCATCAAGAGGCCCAGCAGATTCCGGTTAATGAAAACTCCTAGAAACCGATTTCCTTATCGTTCTCAGCAAGATGCCTTGATTTCCCGGTCGATGTGTATTCCAAACACTGTATACAAAAAGATAGATGCCCAGAAGTTTCCTATGAATGTGGAATCCATGATTCCAGGTTACCTTTAAAAATACATACTAAACATTTGGTAACTGCAAAACATATATACATTCTCAAAATAAAAAGAGAAACGGAAGCTGAAGGATTGAAGTGTTCACCTTAAGACCAGAGTTAAATCCAAATATGGCAAGAAGATTCTTTTCATCCTGGAATCTGACCTTAGTAGTTCCGAGGAACCTAACAGACTTGGAGAGGCCGATATCCGTTTAAAACTTTCAAGAGGACCAGAATGTTGCTGGAGTCCTGAAATGACCGATTCGTAATATCTGCATGCTAAATTGCTATGAAACATTTGAGGAGCTCGAAGCCCTGTTTCTTGTTTGTGCCATAGCAGACACCCTGGGAGTTTCTTGGATTGAGGATAGTACAACACAAATTCTTTAGTCTTTGGTTGTAGGCCGTGTAGTTTCCTGTATGTGAGGACTTTCTTTCCCTACATACCTGTTGTGAAACTCTGATTGTTGTTTAGCCCTTAGTAAGATGACATGTCGATTTTTTTGATACAGGAACCATGTAAAACAGATTTCTTGTTTTTTCTTAGCAATACCCCATGAAGTTTCCTGTATATGTGGACTGCTTTACCCACATTTATGCCTCGAACCCTGATTCTTCTGTAGCCGTCAACAAGATGCAGTGTAGATTTTCAGGTCTGAGGACTCGTATTACCCGGATTCCTTATTTTTAGCAACAGCCATGCAGTTGCTGGTATATGAGTACTCCCTTTCCCAGATATATGCGTCGAGACCCTCATGCTTATTTAGACCTTAGGAAGACACTATGTAGTTTTTTTGGGATTGAGAACACATGTCACCCAGATTCCTTATTCTTTCTTAGGAAAAGTCCGTGCAGTTGCCTGTATATGAGGACTTCATTTACCTAGATTTTGCTTCAAAAACCCAAATTCGTGTTTAGCACTTACCAGGACACCCTGAAGTGTTTTTAGGGATTGAGGATACGTGTATACCAGATTCCTTATTCTTCCTTAGCAATAGACAGGGTAGTTTCCTGTATATGAGTACTCTCATTATCCATACTCCTACTCCCAAACCCGATTGGAGGTTATCTCTTAGCAAGTCGTTCTATAGATATTTGCAATGGAAGACTAGTGTATGCAAGATTCCTTATTCTTCCATAACAACAGTTCGCATAGTGTTCTGTATATGAGGACCCCCATTACTGAAATTCCTACTTAATTCTCAGCAAGACGCCGAGACATTTCCTGGTGACCTAGAATTCCAGTTGCTTGGATATCATGAGAAAGACTCCCATAAAGTTCTTGTGGAATTGGAACCCAGGATTCCTGATCCCTTTTCAAAAGACACACTAAAAATATGTAGAAATAGAAGCCCAGATTGCTGATTAAATCTTATCAAGAGACCTTGTAGATTTAGGCGATTGAGAACTCCAAGAACCTGATTCCCTTTCTGTTCTTAGCAAGATATCCTGATTTTCCCTGTCTATGTGGATTCCAAACTCTGTTTACAAAAATCAGATGCCCAGATGTTTGCTAGGGACGTGGAATCCATGATTCCTGGTTACATTTTAATAATTCGTACTAAATATTTGGTACCTGCAAAACCTTCGGCCCCTCTCCAAATAAAAGTACAAATGGCAATTTAAGGATTACCAATTCATCTTAAGACCACAGTTACTTCCACATATGGCAAGAAGATACTTTTGTTCCGGGAATCTGTCCATAGTTTTCCCAAGGAACCTAAGGTACTTGTGCTACCAGATACGCCTATAAAACTATCAAGTGGACCAGAATGCTGCTGGAGTCCTGAAATGACTGATTCATAATACCCACAAGCTAAATATATCTAAAACATGAGACGAGCTCAAAGCCGTGATTCTTGTTTACCCCGTAGCAAGACACCCTGAGAGTTTTTGGAATTGGGGACTCATGTATTACTGATTCCTTATTCTTCCTTAGCGAGGGGCCGTGTAGTCTCCTGTATATGAGGACTCCCTTTCCCCACTATCCTGTTTGGAAACCCTGATTCATTTTTAGCCCTTATCAAGATGTCATGTAGATATTTTGATAAGGGAACCTTGTAAAACAGCTTTCTTATTTCTCCTTAGAAAGAGATCATGTAGATTCTGTATATGAGGACAGCTTTTACCTATGTTGCAGCTTCTAAACCCTGATTCTTGTTTATCTCACTGCAGATGGCCTTTTGATTTTTAGTACTGAGGACTGCTATAACCCCGATTCTATTTTTTCCTTGGCAAAGGGCCGTGTATTTTCTAGTATATTAGGACTCTCCTTACATAGATCCTGCTTCCAAACGCTGATATTTTTAGCCCTTTCCAAATTGCCCTATAGATTTTTTGGATTGGGGACTCGTGTAATCCAGATTCCTTATTCTTTCTTAGAACAAGGTCATGCAGTTGCCTGTATATAAGGACTCCATTTTCCCAGATTCATTCTTAGAAAACCCTGATTCCAGTTTAGCCCATAGCAAGACGACCTGAAGTTTTTTGGGGATTGAGGACATTAGTAACGCATATTCCTTATTCTTACTTAACAATAGGCAATGAAATTTCCTGTATGTGAGCACATGCATTACCCAGATTCCGATTTCAAAAACCTGATTCGTGGTTACCTCTTAGGAGGACGGCCTGTATTTTTGGGGATTGAGGACTCATATAACCAATATTCCTTATGCTTCCTTAGCAATATGACGTGTAGTTTCCTGCTTATGACGACTCCCATTACGCAGCTTCCTGCTTCACTCTGCAGGATGCCGAGACAGTTCCTGGTGACAGAGAATTCCAGTTGTTTGGATATCAATAAAAAGACTCCCATCATGTTCTTTGGGAACTGGAATCCAAGATTCTTGGCTCCCCTTCACAAGACCTACCCAAAATGTGGAATCTTCAAAACCCAACATCCCAATTCTAACCTGCACGCCCACAATAATTTTCTGTAGTTTGAGGTCACCTGAATCGAGGGATTTTGTACAATATGCCTTTTGATTCTGGGGAACATGATTATGGTCGTAGATGTTCCTGGGACATAAAAGTATTTGTAGGGTCAGATCCTTGATTACAACTAATAAGAGTACCAGAAAGTTCCTGTGGATCTGTAATGACAGATTTAGCGTATCCACGGAGCAAGTAGCTCTGAAAAATTTAGGGACCCAGAAGCCCAGATTGCTGATTAATCCTTATCAAGAGGCCCTGAATATTCCGGTTAATGAGAGCTCCTAGAACCGGATTTCATTTTCATTCTTAGCAAGATGCCCTGATTTTTCTTTGTGATGTGGGTACCCAAACTGTGTATACAAATAGAGAGATTCTCTGACGTTTCCTAGGGACTTGGATTCCATGATTCCTAATGACCCTTAAAAGTACGTAATAAATATTTGGCAACCTCAAAACACCAGTCCCCTATCTGAATAGACGGACAAACGGAAGTTTTAGCGTTGCGAGGTGCATCTTAAGATTAGTGTTACACACAAACATGGCGAGAAGATTCTTTTGGCTCTAGAATATGCCCTTTGTTGCCCGTGGTAACCAACGGACTTGTAGGTACACATTATCGGTTATCACTATCAAGATGATCTGAGGGTTGATGTGAATATATAATGACAAACTGTCATATCCAAGAGACCAGTATCCCTAAAAAATGTGGGGATTTAGAAGCCCAGATTACAGATTATCCCTTATAATGTCGCTCTGTAGAATTCTGGAATGGGTGACTCCCATAACCCAAATTCTTTTTATTCTCAATGAGACTTCCGGACGTTACTTGGCAATGTGGAAGTACAAACTCTTAAATACCAATACTCATATGCCCAAATGGCGACCAGGGCCCTGGAATCCAAGTTTGCTGGATCCCCTTTAAGAATATGTCTGAAATATGTAGGAACTTCTAAAGCCAAGTTCCAAAGATCAACCTGAAATTCCAGCAGCAGTTTCGGAATTAGGAGGGAAACATGAAGCCAGAAATTCCATTATAAAATGGGGAGATTATTCCTTAGGTTGTTGAATCTGGCCTTCCAGGCTAATTCAAAGCAAGCAGAGTAGATGGACAGCTTCTCTGTTACAACTAACAAGAGGAGCTGCAGATCCTGGAGATCGGTAATGTCAGATTTGTGGTATGGATATAGGAATTAGCTCTGAAATTCTGAGGAACAGGACTCCCAAATTCCTGATTTGCATTTAGAAATATGCTGTAGACTTCTCGGTTTGAGAACTACCTGAACTCAGGGAAAAATTAGCAACTGATCAGAAGTTTGCTGGTCACATGGAAACTGATTTTCCTTGTTCCACACTGGTAACATGAGTAGAAGCTTTCTGGAGACATAGTGTCCCAGATTCCTGCTTTGTTAACAGCAAAACGACCAATTGTTTCCCGGTGTCCTGGAAGGTCAGACAATTGACTCCCAATGGAAAGACTCCAGAATATTCCTGTAGACTTGAAGCCCAGAACCAGTGCCTCCCAAAAATACCTTCGAAAATTGGTGCAACATCTAAACCCAAGACCCTAATTCCGAATAGCTGAACTACCAGATGTTTCTGGCGTATGACTTAACCCTGATCTCAGGGCTCAAATTCAAAAGAACCGAGATTATTACTTGTGTCCTGGAATTTCGCGTTAGAGGATCCAGAATCTATATGGAATTGTAGTGCCATATTACCCTTTAAACTACCAAAAGGACCTGAATTTTGCTGGTCTTCTGGAATGACTGATTCATAATATCCAAATAGAAAACAGCTCAGAAAAATGTGGGAACGTCGAAGCTCAGAGTTTTGTAGAACTTAGCAAGACGTCCTGTACATTTTTGGAATTGAGAACTCATGGAAACACAATTCTTTATTCTTCCTTTGAAAGAGCCCCTGTAGTTTCCTGCATATGAGGTCTTTCGTTCCCCAGATTGCTGCTTCGAAATCCTGATACCTGCTTAGCCCTTATCAAGATGCCATTAGAGTTTTGGCATTGAGGACACGGGAAAACGAGATTCCTTATTCTTCCTTTGCAAGAGACTGTAGTTTCCTGTGTATAAGGACTTCCAACACCCAGATTCTGCTAAGAAAACTTTATTCTTGTTTAGCCCTTACCAAGACGCCCTGTAGATATTTCGGAGTGAGCATATTTTATCCCAGATTCCTTTTTCGTCCTTAGCAAGAGGCTGTGAATTTTCCTGTAAATGAGGACTCCCATTCCTCAGATTCGTGCGTCAAATCCCTGATACATTTTTATCCCTTAGTAAGATTCCTGTAGTTTGTGGGGATGTGAGTACTCATGAAACCCAGATTCCTTATTCTTCTGTAGCAAGAGGCCATGTATGTTCCTGTATACGAAGACTCCCATAATGCAGAATCCTGCTTCATTCTCAGCTATTCGTTGAATATTTCCTGATGAACCTAGATGTACAATTGTTTGGATATCAATAGGAAGACTCACATATGTTACCTGGGAACTGTAATCCAAGTTCCCATGGTCCCCTTAACAAGACATTGTGAAAATGTGAAATATTGTAAACTCAATATCCCAATTGCTACCACCACGATCACCAGAAAGTTCTGTACTTTGAGGCAACCTGAAACGAAGGATTTGGTAGCAAAATGCCAATTGATTCCTGGGGAACTGGATTATGGCCAAAGATGTTCATAAGAAACAAACGGAATTGTAGGTACAGATCCTCGATTACAATTATGAAGAGGACCGTAAACTTCTTGGGAATCCGTAATGAGAGATTTTAGGCCTCCAACAGCAAGTAGCTCTGAAAAATGTAGAGACCTCCTCATTAAACATTATCAAGAGGCCTTATGGATTTTGGGGTTTGAGGACTCCCTGAACCCGGATTCCCTTCTTGTTCTCAGTATGATGCTCTGATTTTCCCTGGCATCTGGATTCCAAAATTCTGTATAAAAATAGACAATTGCCCAGCTGTTTTCCAGGGACGTAGAATCCGATATTTTTGGCTACCTTTAAAAATATGTTCTACATACTCAATAACCTCAGGCCCAAATCAAGTAGATGCACAAACGGATTTTTAGGATTACAGGGTACATCTTAAGTCAAGAGTTACATACAAATATGCCGAGATGATACTTTCAGTCGAGGAATGTGGATTTAGTTGTCCCGAGAAACCCAACTGAATTTAAGGGATAGATTCTTGGTTGCAACAATCAAGACGACCAGAAGGTTGCTGGGAATCTATAATGACACTTGTCAATTCCAAGTGTGAAGTAGCTCTGAAGAATTTAGAGAAGTAGAAGCCCAGATTCCACGTAATTCTTTACAATGGAACCTTGTAGTATTCGTGGATTGAGGCCTCCCATAACCCAATTTCCTTTTTTTATGTATCAGGAATACGTCCGGACATTTTCCGGTGACTTGGAAGTACAAATTTTACATACCAATACTCATACCTCCAGAAGTTTCTCAGAGATATGGAATCAAAGATTGCTGGTTTCCCCTTAAGAATATGTCCTAAACATGTGGGAACCCCTAATCCCATAATCCGAATACCAAAAAGAATGTTCAGAAGTAGTTTCTGGACTACGAGGTAAACCTGAAGCCGGAGACCACATTAACAAACGGTGAGAAGATTCCTTGGATTGTGGAATCTGGCCTTATAGGACCCTGTGGAACAAACGGACCAGTAGGCCAGATTCTGAGTTACAACAATCAAGAGGCCCAACAGGTTCCTGGGGATCGGTAAAGATCGATTTGTGGTATGCATATAGGATGTAGTCTGAATAATATGGGGATCATATCTCCCAGATTCCACATATACATCAAGCTAAAGTCCCTTTCGAGTCCTAGGTATGAGCACTGCCTTAAGCCAGGGATAAGTTCAGCAATTGCCCAGATGTTTCCAAGTTACAGGGAAACCGAGATTCCTGGTTCTTATTTAGTAACACGTGTAGAAACTTTCAAGGGACACAGTGACCCAGATTCCTGTTTCGTTCTAAGCAAAACGCCAAGATGTTTCCTGTTGTCCTGGATGTCCAGACCTTTGTATGCCAATAGTAAGATGATAAGAATATTCCTGCGGACGTTGAATCTAAGATTCCTGGTTCCATCCCAAAAGCACCTCCTAAATAAAGTGAACAACTCAACCCTAAGTCCTAATTTCGAACAGCTAGACCACCAGAAGTTTATGGAGTACGAGGTAACACTGAAGTCAGCGCTTACATGCAAAAAATCCGAGATGATTACATGTGTCCTGGAATCTGGCCTCAGATCTTCTGAGTATCTAAATGGACTTGTAGTGCCAGATTCGCGTTCGCAATTATCAAGAGTACCAGAATGTTTCTGGAGTTCTGGAAAGAATGTTTCGTAATATCAACATGGGAAACAGCTCTTAACATGAGGGTGCTCGAAGTCTGGATTAAAGTTTAGGCCTTAGGAAGACGTCCTGTAGATTTTCGGAATTGATGACTCATGTAACCCAGAATCCTTTTTCGTAGTTAGCAAGAGGCAGTGCAGTTTCGTGTATATGAGGACTCCCATTATCCAGATTCCTACGCCCAAAACCTGGTAAGTGGTTATCTCTTAGCATGATGCTCTGTAGCTTTTTGGGGTGGAGGACATGTGTAAACAAGATTCCTTATTTTTCCATAGCAATAGGTCCGTAATGTTCTGTATATGAGGACTCCCATTACAGAAATTCTGCTTCATTCTCAGCAAGATGCCGAGACATTTCCTGGTGACCTAGAATTCCAGTTGATTGTCTATCAAAAGAAAGACTCCCAAAAATTTCTTGTCAATTTCGAACCCAAGATTCCTGGTTCCCTTTTCAAAGGACACCCTAAACTTATGGCGAACTAGAAGCCCAGGTTGCTGATAAAACCTTATCAAGAGACCTTGTAGATTTAGGTGATTGAGAACTCCAAGATCCGGATTCCCTTCCCGTTCTCAGCAAGAAGTCCTGATTTTCCCTATGTGGATTCCAAAATTCTGTATACAAAAATGCAAATGCCCAGATGTTTCCTAGGGATGTGGACTCCATGATTCCTCGTTACATTTTGATAATTCGTACTAAATATTTGACAACTGCAAAACCGTCTGCCCCTCTCCAAATAACATTGCAAATGGAAAGTTAAGGATTACCAAGTTCATCTTAAGAACAGAGTTACATCCCAATACGGCAAGAAGATACATTTCTTCCAGAAATTTGGCCTTATTTGTCCCAAGTAACCAAAGGAACTTTTACTAACAGACACCCGTTTACAACTCTCAAGAGGACCAGAATGTTGCTGGAGTCCTATAAACACTGATTCATAATACCCACAAGCCAAATATCTCCGAAACATGAGACGAGCTTGAAGCCCTACTTCTTGTTTATCCCGGAGCAAGACACCCTGAGAATTTTTCGGTTTGGGGACTAGTGTATCACAGATTCCTTATTCTTCCTTATATAGGGGCCGTGTTGTGTCCTGTATATGAGGACTCCCTTTCCCGAGATTCCTGTTTGGAAACCCTTATTCTTGTTTAGCCCTTACAAAGATGTCATGTAGATATTTTGATGGAGGAACCATGTAATACAGGTTTCTTATTCCTCTTTAGCAAGAGATTGTGAAGATTCTGTACAAGAGGCCTGCTATTACCTATGTTGCAGCTTCTAAACCCTTATTATGTTTAGCCCACAGCAGATGGCCTGTTGATTTTTAGGACTGGGGGCTGCTAAAACCCCGATTCTTTTTCATCCTTGGCAAGGGTCCATGTATTTTCCTGTATATAAGGACTCTCATTACATAGATCCTGCTTCCAAACTCTGATTCTTTTTTAGCCCTTTCCAAGATGCCTTGTAGATTTTTGGGATTGAGGACTCGTGTAACTCAGATTCCTTATTCTTTCTTAGCAAATGGTCGTGAGTTGCCTGTATATAAGGACTCCATTTCCCCAGATTCATGTTTAAAACACCCTGATTCGTGTTTAGCCCATAGCAAGACGACCTGAATCTCTTTGTGGATTGAGGACATGAGTACCACAGACTCCTTATTCTTACTTAGCAATAAGCAGTGAAGTTTGCTGTATGTGAGGACTCCCATTACCCAGATTTCAAATTCAAAAACCTGATTCGTGGTTACCTCTGAGGAAGACAGCCTGTAGTTTTTGAAATGAGGACTCATGTAACCAAGATTCCTGATACTTCGGTAGCAATATGACATGTAGTCTCCTGTATATGACGACTCCCATTACCCAGCTTCCCACTTCATTCTGCAGGATGCTGAGACAGTTCCTGGTGACCGAGAATTCCAGTTGTTTGCATGTCAAGAGAAAGACTCCCATAATGTTTTTTGGGAACTGGAATCCAAGATTCCTGATTCCCCTTCACCAGACCTCCACAAAATGTGGAATCCTCAAAACCCAACTCCCAATTCCAACTTGCCTGACAAGAATTTTCTGTAGTTTGAGGTCACCTGAATCAAGGGATTTTGTACCAATATGCCTTTTGATTCTGGGGAACATGATTATTGTCGTAGATGTTCCTAGGACAAAAAAGGATTTGTAGGGCCAGATCCTTGATTACAACTAACAAGAAGACACAAAAATTCCTGTGGATCTGTAATGACAGACTTAGCGTATCAACGGAGCAAGTAGCTCTGAAAAATATAGGGACCCAGAAGCCCAGATTGCTGATTAAACCTTATCAACAGGCCCTGGAGATTCCGGATAATGAGAACTCCTAGAACCGGATATTCCTTTCGTTCTCAGCAAGATGCTCTGATTTTCCCTTTCGATGTGTATTTCAAACTCTGTATACAAAAGACAGATGCCCAGAAATTTCCTAGAGATGTGAAATCAATGATTCCACGTTAACTTTAAAAATACTTACCTAACATTTGGCAAATGCAAAACGCTTGTCCCCTCTCAAAATAAAAAGAGACCTGGAATGGGAAGAATTACAGAGTTCACCTTAAGACCAGAGTTACATACAAATATGGCAAGAAGATTCTTTTTATCCTGGAATATGGCCTTAGTTTTTCCGAGGAACCTAACAGACATGGAGTGCCCGATAACCGTTTACAACTGTAAAAAGGACCAGAAGGTTGCTGAAGTCCTGAATGACCGATTCATAATATCCACATGCTAAATTGCTCCGTAACATTTGGAGAGCTCGAATCCCTGTTTCTTGTTTGTGCCATAGCAGACACCGTGGGAATTTTTTGGATTGAGGACTCGTACAACAAAGATTTTTTATTCTTCCTTAGTTAGAGTCCATGTAGTGTCCCATATGTGAGGACACTCTTTCCTTAGATTCCTGTTTCAAAACCCTGATTCTGGTTTAGCCCTTAGTAAGATGCCATATACATTTTTTGATAGAGGATCCGTGTAAAGCAGGTTTCTTCTTTTTTCTTAGCAAGAGGCCATGTAGTTTGCTGTATATGAGGACTGCTATTACCCACATTCATGCCTAGAATCCCTGATTCCTCTTTAGCCGTCAGCAAGATGCCCTGTAGATATTCAGGATTGAGGACTTCAATAACCCAGATTCCTTATTTTTAGCAACAGCTGTGCAGTAGCTAGTATATGAGTACTTTCTTTCCCACATACATGTGTCAAAACCATAATGATTGTTTAGGCCTTAGGAAGACACCATGGAGTTTTTTGGGGATTGAGAAAACATGTCACCCAGATTCCTTATTCTTTCTTAGGAAAAGTCCTTGCTGTTGCGTGTATATTAGGATTTCATTTCCCTAGATTATGCTTCAAACTCCCAAATTCGTGTTTAGCCCCTAGCAAGACATCCTGAAATGTTTTTGGGGATTGAGGACATGTGTAAACCAGATTCCGTATTCTTCCTTAGCAATAGAGAGTGCAGATTCCTGTATATGAGGACTCCCCTTATCCAGCTTCCTATTCCCAAAACCTGATTGGTGGTTATCTCTTAGGAAGACGCTCTGTAGGTTTTTGGGATGGATGACTCATGTAAACAAGATTCCTTATTATTCCGTAGCAACAGGTCGTGCAGTGTTCTGAATATGGGGACTACCATTACTGAAATTCCTGCTTCTTTCTTGGCAAGTCGCCAAGACATTTCCTGGTGAACTAGAATTCCTGTTGCTGGGACATCAAGAGAAAGACTCCCATAAAGTTCTTGTGGAATTGGAACCCAGGATTCCTGGTCCCTTTTCAAAAGACACACTAAAAATGTGTCGACATAGAAGCCCAGATTGCTGATTAAATCTTATCAAGAGACCTTGTAGATTTAGGCGATTGAGAACTCCAAGAATCATATTCCCTTTCCGTTCTTAGCAAGATGCCCTGATTTTCCCTGTCTATGTGGATTCCAAAACTCTGTTTACAAAAATCAGATGCCCAGATGTTTGCTAGGGACGTGGAATCCATGATTGCTGGTTACATTTTAATAATTTGTACGAAATATTTGGCAACTGCAAAACCCTCGGCCCCTCTCCTAATAAGAGTACAAACGGAAATTTAAGGATTACCAATTCATCTTTAGACCAGACTTAAATCCACATATGGCAAGAAGATACTTTTGTTCCGGGAATCTGTCTTTAGTTGTCCCAAGGAACCTAAAGAACTTGTAAAACCAGATACCCATTTACAACTCTCAAGTGGACCAGAATACTGCTGGAGTCCTGAAATGACTGATTCATAATACCCACAAGCCAAATATCTCTAAATCATAAGACGAGCTCGAAGCCCTGATTCTTGTTTATCTCGTAACAAGACACCCTGAGAATTTTTTGAATTGGGGACTCATGTATCACTGATTCCTTATTCTTCCTTAGCGAGGGGCCGTGTAGTGTCCTGTATATGAG
>NW_007261003.1:0-8830 GCF_000164805.1 Carlito syrichta
GAAGGTGGAAGACTGGGTGACCAAAACCTGGGCTGGCCACGGCTTTGCCAGACTGCTTTCATTGCTCTGTGCCCGATGGCCACCCAGCCTGGTGCCATCTGCTCCTTGAGCTCACACATGTCTTTCCTATGGGGCATGAATGTGGAGGGTGGAGGCAGGTCTTCTAGGGTATGTGGCCAAAGGCATGGGATGGATGAGACCAATGGCCACCTTTTAAACCTCCCGTGATGACAGGCTGGAAAGTGCCTTTTCCTCTCCTATCCCTAAGGGTGACTCCTCGTGCTGGGTGGCAGTGGTGGTGGTGATTATTATTATTTGGAGTCTGAATGTCACTCTATCACACTCGCTTCAGTGCAGGGGCATGCTCATGGCCACTGTAGACTCCACATGCCAGGCTCAGGAGATCCTCCTGCCTCAGTCCCCAGAGTGGCTGGAATGACAGGCCTGCCCCACTACTCCCAGCTATTCTTTCGATTTATGCTTGATGGCTGAGATGAGGCCTCACCCTGTGTCCCGGGTTGGTGTTGAACATGCAGGCTGAGGCCCTCCACTCACCTGGGACTGCGAAGGCAAAGGATGCCAGGCTGAACCCTGATCATGACCTGTGGTTGTGGTGGTGTGGTGATTGGTATTATTATTCTGAGTCAGAGTTCCACTCTCACCCAGGCTGCAGCACAGGGAACTGCTCTCGGCCACCATGGCCTCTACCAACTGGGCTCTGGCGTTACTCCCACAGCATACTCCTGAGTGGCCGGACCGAAAGGCCTGCACCATCAAGCTTGGCTTATGTTTTTTTTTTTTTTTTTTTTTGCTTATTGTAGAGATGACGTGCGTCAAGGTGCTTGGGTTGGTCTCGAACATGGCGGCTCAGGCCGTTCTCTTTATTTGGCCTACCAGAGTGCTGGGATTACAGGTGTGAGCTCCCACTCCCAGCATCCACACCCCACTTGGGGCCCCGCCATGTGACCTGCTCCCTTCCGATGACCAGGACCCCAAAGAGGGCGGCCGGATTTGCCCTTCTTAGCTCTCCCCAGGAGACTGTCTGATGCATGGGTGTGTCTTTGCCTGGACGCGCACCCCTCCTTCTATCTCATTCCTGAGGGTGGACCTGCTGGTTCCTCCCAGGGACCACCTCAAGGAAAGGGAGACCTTGACTCTCAAACCTCTGGTGAGGCAGGGATGGGTGGGCGATTCACATCTGTCTCCTCAGCACACGGGGAGACCCCAGCAGAAAGAAGGCCGAAGTCTGGGACCTCAAGACCAGACTAGGCACCATAGCAACCTGCCTCAACCCCAAGCAAAACCCAGAAAACCTTGGGTGAAGGCAATCCTCTGTGGGAGAATTGCCTCCAGTCCAGAGTTCAACACCAGGCAGGAACGCCAGAATGTCGACCAAATGGAAAGCTATGATCACAGCAGTTTGGTAGGCACGGGCCAAGAGGATGCTCCGAGTGGGGAGTTTGAGAGCAGCCTGGGCAACCGAGTGAGGAGAGAAAAGAAAGACAGAAAGAAAGGTAGGAAGGAAGGAAGAAAGAGTAGAAAGAAGGAAAGAAAGAAATCCATTCTCCTATAAACCTTCTGCCCTCAGGCCTTCCACCTACCCACCCAACATGTGAGGGTCCCCCAAGCTCGGCACTTCCCACCCCAAACCCCCAATGGCTGACTTTTTGTGTGGGAGTTCCCGAGGCTCCCTGGCCAGGTTCCTGTTGGCTCACCTCTATGAGGGGAGAAATGTGCAAGATGCAGGCTGACCCACCCACTTGTGAATGAGGACCTTCCAGCCAAGAAAGGCGAAGGACACTTCCCTCACTTGGGGATATTTTTTTTGCCCCCAATTCCATTTTTTTCTAGCTCTAAAGCCAGTCGCTCTGTGAACTAACCACATGGAGTTGAGAATCCGTGTATGATTCTGAAGTTTTTGGAGACAGTGTCTGGGTCTGTGGCCCAGGCTGGAGCCCAGGGAAACTACCATCATTCACCACCAGCCTTGAAATCGCGGGCTCTGGTGATCCTCCCACATCAGCTTCCTGAGTTGCTGGGAAGATGGGCACCTCGACCCCAGAGCCCCTGTTTGGATGGGTGTGGAGACAGCTTCTCCCTGCACGACCCTGGCTGACTTTGGGCTCCTAGGTTCCAGCCATCTTCCCACATTAGACTCCCAGAGTGCTGAGATTCCAGGCATGGGCTGCTGTGCCAGGTTTTCTGTTTCATTTTTGACAAAGTATCAAGGCCGGACTCAGGAGCTCAGATTCGTCACCTCACCACTTTGGGAGGTGGAGACCAGCAGCCAGCCCAAACCCACAGACCTAGACCCACTCAGGCAACTTGGCAAGACCTCATCTCTATCCACCATTCCAAATGAGCAAGGCAAAGTGGTGCTCACCTGTCTTTCACTCTCTTTGGAATGCTGGGGCAAGGCTCACCAGAGCCCTGCAGGCCTAGTCTGCAGTGGCTGGGAGTGATTCACTGTCCTGCAGCCTGGGCAATGGAATGAGATTCCGAATCTGAGCCCCATAGGTTGAGGCCACTGGAGCCATGATTGTGCCACCGCACCCCAACCTGGCTCACGGAGACTCTGGCGACAAAAATGACGCCTCCCACATGCATCAAGATGTGCATCCACAGCTCCCCAGTGAAAAGTCCGCATGGGAGGGGGACGATGGAGTGATCGGAATAGGAAGGGGTCCTTGCCCCAGCTGAAGTGGCAGACCAAGGACCTGGAAACAGGGCTGGCCGTGATGTTGCCAGATTGCCTTGATTGCTCTGTTCCCAAAGGCCGCCCCAACTGGGGACCATCTCTTCCATGGGGTCACAGGTGTCTTTGCCTTGGGGCACAAGTCTGCAGGGTGGAGACAGGCCTTCTGGGGTGTGTGGCCGAATGTGTGGGATGAACGTGCCCTGTGGTCACCTTTGAAATAACCTGTGAACGACTTGCGGGAAAGTGCCTTTTCCTATCCTATCCCTAAGGATGACTCCTCACACTGGGTGGCTGTGGTGCTGGTGGTGGTTCTGGTGGTGATTATAAGTATTTGGAATCTGAATTCCATTCTGTCAACCATTCCGGAATGCAGGGACATGCTCATGGCTACCGTGGACTCCATCAGCTGAGTACAGACAATTCTTATGCCTCGGTCCCTGGGTGACTGGAACCACAGGCCTGTGCCAGCACACCCAGCTAATATTTGGATTTAATTTTGATGGCCAAGATGAGGTCTCACCGTTTCCTGAGCTCTTGTTGAAACCGCAGGCTCAGGCTGTCCACTCACCTGGGTCTCTGAAGGACTGGAATGCATGCTGAGCCCTGAGCCATCTGTGGTGGTGGTGGTGGTGGTTGGTATTATTATTCTGAGTCAGTGTCCCGCTCTGTTACCCAGTCCAGAGCACAGATGCCCACTTTCAGCCACCATGGCCTCCACCAACTGGGCTCCAGCAATCCTTTCATCATGGCCTACTGAGTGCCGGAAAGACAGGTGTGAGCCACCAATGCTCGGTTCATTTTTCGGCTTCTTCTAGAGACAAGGTATTGCCAAGGTGCCCGGGCTGTGCTTGAACCCCGGAGCTCAGGCCATCCTCTCACCTTGGACTACCAGAGCACAGCAATGACAGGCACGAGCCCCTGTGCCAGCCTCCACACTGCTCTCGGGCCCCACCGTGAGGCCGGCTGCCTTCCAATGTCCTGGAAACCTAGAAAGGGTGGCCATAGTCGCCCACTGAGCCATCCCCAGGGAAAGCCATTGGTGCAGGTGCGTGTCACCACCGGGGCACCCATCCCTCCACCTGCCTCATTCGCCAGGGTGGACATGCATGCTCCTCCCAAGAGTCGCCTCTGGGAAAGTAAGGGCATGACTCTTAAATCATCAGGGGAGCAGAGACGGCCTGACAACTCATGCCTTTCTCCTCAGCACACTGGGAGGATGAGATGGGAAGATGGCTGGAGCCCCAGAGCTAGAGATCAGGTTGGACACCATAGCAAGCTCCCTCCTCGATCCCAAGCAAAACCAGAAAACCTTGGGTGAGGGCAGACCTGGTGGGAGGATCACATCTGACCCAGGGTTCAAGACCAGGCAGGAGGACCAGGATGTCGACCAAATGGAAAGCCTTTGATCCCAGTAGTTTGGGAGGCAAAGGCCGAGGGGATATCCTGATTTGGGCAGTTTCAGAGCAGCCTGGACAAAATAGTGAGGAAAGAAAAGAAAAGAAAGAAAATAAAGTAAGAAAAAAAGCAAGAAAGAATGAAAGGAAGGAAGGAAGAAAGATTGGAAGTCTGGAAGAAAGAAAGAAAGAAAGAAAGAAGGAAGGAAGAAAGGAAGGAAGGAAAGAAAAGAAAGAAAGAAAGAAAGAAAGAAAGAAAGAAAGAAAGAAAGAAAGAAAGAAAGAAAGAAAGAAAGAAGGAAAGAAAATGTAAGTCAAAAAAGAATTCCATTCTCCTGCAAACCTTCTTCAATAAGTCCTTCCCCCATGCCCCCCTCATATGAGGGTCCCCGTGCTAGGCACCCAAAAGCCCCAACCACCCCAATGGCTGCCACCCTTTGGTGTGGGAGTTGCCGAGGCTCCCTGGCCATGTTCTTGCCAGCTATTGATACGAGGGGAGAATTGTGCACCAGGCAGGCCAATCTTTCACTCGGCAATGAGGATCTTCCATCAAAAAAGAGCAGGGACACATCCCTCACCTTGGGGCATTTCTTCCTCCAATCCCATTTTTCCTGGCTCTAAAGCCAGTCGCCCTGTGAACACACTGTGCACAGTTGAGAATCTGTGTATAATTCTTATTTTTTTGGAGAAAGAGTCTAGTTCTGTGATCCCGGCTGGAGCCCAGGGGCATGAATTTCGTTCACCACAAGCCTCGAAATCGTGGACTCTGGCAATCCTCCCGCCTCAGCCTTCAGAGTGGCCAGGACAATGAGCACCTCAACCCAAGATCCTTGTTTGGATGGGTGTAGAGAAGGGGTCTCCTTGCATGACCCGGGCTGGCCTTGGGTTCATGGACTCTAGCTATCCTCCCACTTAAGCCTCCCAGAGTGCTGGGATTCCAGGCGTGAGCTACCAGGTCAGGCCTTCTGGTTTGATTTAGATGAAGTATTGAGGCCGGGCTTGGGGACCCAGACTCATCATTCCAGTGATTTGGGAGGTTGAGGTCAGCTGCTGGCCTGAGCCCAAGGGCCAAAACCTGCCTGGACAGATGAATGAGACCTCATCTCTACCCTCCATCAGTAATGAACCAGGAGTGGTGGCACATGCCTCTTGTTCCAGCTCCTCAGAAGGCCAAGGTAAGGCTCACCGGAGCCTGGTGGGCCAAGTCTGCAGTGGCTGGGGGAGAACTACTGCCCTCCACCCTGGGTGACAGAGTGAGACTCCAACTCAAAGGTAAAAAGGAAGAAAGGAAAAAATAGATGAGCATCCATTTGTGTATGGAGTTGGGTTTATCATGAACTGACAGAGATCATTTGGGAAGAAGGCCCCAGCCTTGCTCCTACAATTCCTGAAAGATGGTGGATCAGTAGACAATGGGGCTGGGGCTTTGGCAGGCCAAGGTGGGGGGTCGGGAAAGCCTGGGACATCGAGACTAGCCTGGGCCACGTAGCGAGACCTCATCCCTCCCTGGAACGCAAACACTGGAGGCCCGATGGTGGCACCCGTGGTGTCAGCTTCACAGGATGTGGTGACCTCCATCCCAGAGCGTTCCTTTGCATTGAATCCGATGATAGAACTTGTGAGTCCAGGTCAGCACCATGGCTCACACTCATCAGCCCCATGTCCTTGGAGGTTGAGGGTGAGGCTGCCTAAGTCAATGGATCAGAGACAAGTCTGGGTGACATGGCCAAACTTCATCTCAGTGAGAGATCCTGAAAATACAGTCAGGCATAGTGGCCACCAGAGTCCTGGCTGCTCAGGGGCCTAGGCAGGATGACCACATCAGCACCACCAGTCGAGGGACCAGGAGCCACAGTCCTGTCGCCATGTCACAGCCTGGTCTACGGTGACTCTAGTGAAAATTAAAGGGGCCTTCCACAGGCATCATGACAGGCAACCACGCCTCCCCAGGGAAAGGTCCACATGGGCAGGCGATGATGTAGTGATTGGGAGAGGCAGGGGACTTCCCCCTGCATGAAAGTGGCAGATCAGGCTTCCAGAATCTGGGTTAGCCATGGTGTTGACAAACCACCTTGATTGCTCTGTGCCCGTCAGCTGCCCTAACTCGGGGCAGTCTGTTCTGGGAGCTCACATGTGTCTTTCCCATGCGGCGTGAGTGTGGAGGGTGGAAGGTGGCCTTCTGGGGTGAGTGACCGAAGACACTGGACAGACGTGCCTGGTGGCCACCTTTGAAACCTCCTGTGTACGACAGGCTAGAAAGTGCCTTTTCCTCTCCCATCCCTGAGGGTGATTCCTCACTCTAAGTGTCAGGGGTGGTGGTGGTTGTGGCGATGGTGATTATTATTATTTGGAGTCGGTATCCTGCTCAGTCTTTCAGGCCAGAGCACAGGGACATGCTCACAACTGTGGACTCCACTTGCCTGACTTGGTGATCCTCCAGCCTTGGCTCCCCGAGTGGCTGGAACCACAGGACTATTCCACCATGCCTGGCTAATCTTTGGATTTATTTTTGATGGCCGAGAAGAGGTCTTCCTCATGTCCCTGGATGCTGTCAAAAACGTAGGTTTAGGCCATCCACTCGCCTGGGCCTCTGAAGGGTCAGGATGCCAGACTGAGCCCCTTAGCATGGCCTGTAGTTGTGATGGCAGGGGTCGTTGGTATTATTCTGAGTCAGAGTCCCGCTCTGTCATCAAGGCCAGAGTGCAGGGGTCTGGTCTCAGCCAAGGGGACTCCACTGACAGCTCCAGTGATACTCCCACCATGTTATCCAAAGTTGCTGGAACGAAAGGCCTGTGCTACCAAGCTTACCTCATATTTTTGGCTTCTTGTAGAGATGATGCCTTGCCAAGGTGTCCAGGCTTGTCTCAAACTCGTTGGCTCAGGCCATCCTCTTTCCTCGGCCTACCAGAGCGCTGGGATGGCAGGTCTGAGTCCATGCTCCCGAACTCCACACTCCTCTCAAGGCTCCACCACGTGTTCTGCTCCCTTCCAATGACCTGGGACCCCAGACAGGGCATCCAGATTCATCTGCTGAGCTCTCCCAGGGGGGAGCGCCTGGCACATGGATTTTTTTTGCTGGGGTGCCCACCTTACCTCACGCCTTGCTTCCCAGAGTGGACCTGCTAGCTCCTCCCAGGGGCTGCCTCTGGAAAGGGAGGGCTTGACTCTCAAACCCCTGGAGGGGTGGGGATGTCCTGGCAACTCAAGCCTGTTTTCTTGGCACATGGGGAGGTCAAAACAGGAAGATGTCTGGAGCCCGGGAGCTGGAGACCAGGCTGGATACCATAGCAAACACCCACCTTGACCCCAAGAAAAATCCAGAAAACCTTGGGTGAGGGCAGTCTTCAGCAGGAGGATCACTTCCAGGCCAGAGTTCAAGACCAGGCAGGAAGACCAGGATGTCGACCAAATGGAAAGCCTGTGATCCCAGCAGTTAGGGAGGCTCAGGTCCAGAGAATGGCCTGACTTATGCAGATTGAATTCAGCCTGCACAACCTAGAGAGGAAAGAAAAAAGAAAGAAATTAAGGAAGGAAGAAAGACATAATCCATTATCCTGCAAAACTTCTGCCCTAGTCCTTCCTCCACCACACCTACAGTGGGGTACCCCAAGCTCGGCACCTTATAGCCCCAACCCCCCAATCGCTGCCTCCACTTTGGTGCGGGAGTTCCCGAGGCTCCCTGGCCAGGTTCCTGTCAGCTCTCCTCTCCGAGGTGAGAAATGTGCCCCAGGCAGGCCAACCTTCCAACTCGGCAATGAGGACCTTCTGCCAAGAAAGGCCTGGGACACATCAGTCACCTTGGGACATTTCTGCCCCCTCAATTCCACTTTTCTTGGCTCTAAATCCAGTCACCCTGTGAACACACCATTCGTGGTATAGAATCTGTGTGTGATCCAAATGCTTTTGGAGACAGGGTCAGATTAGGTGGCCCAGGCTGGGGCCTGAGGACACAACCATTGGTAACCACCAGCCTCAAAATTGTGGTTTCCGACAATCCTCCCACCTCAGCCTGCAGAGTGGCAGAATAACGAACACCTAGAAACCAGAACCCTGTTTGGATAGATGTGGAAATGGGATTTCCCTGGGTGGCCTGGGCTGACCTTGGGCTCCTGGGCTCCAGTCATCCTCCCAACTCGGCCTCCCAGAGTGCTGGGATTACAGGCATGGACCATCGTACCAGGTCTTCTGGTGTGTTTTGACAAAAGATCAATTCCGGTCTCGGGGCTCAGCCTCATCATGCCATTGCTTTTGTAGGCCAAGGTCAACGGCCATCCCAAGCCTGTGGGCCAAGAAACACTCAGACAACTCGCCATTTCCTCATCTCTACCCTCCATCACAAATGAACCAGGTATGCTGGCGTGTGGCTGTCTTTCCAGATTCTCAAAAGGGAAATCTTGCTGGAACCCTGTGGGCTGAGGCCTCAGGGGCCAGCAGAGAGCCACTGCCCTCCAGCATGGACAATGGAGTG
The DNA here is from genome assembly GCF_000164805.1 of Carlito syrichta. Lineage (NCBI taxonomy): Eukaryota > Metazoa > Chordata > Mammalia > Primates > Tarsiidae > Carlito > Carlito syrichta. Next base: position 8,561 of record NW_007261003.1, read on the forward strand.
AGAGTCCTACTCAAAGAAAAAAAGGAAAAGAAGAAAAAAAGGAAAAGCATCCACTTGTCTATGGAGTTGGGATCATCGTGAACAGACAAAGATCTTTTGGGAAGGAGGTCCCAGGCTTGGGCCTAGAGTTCCCAAAACACAGTGTATCAGCAGACATTTGGGTTGTGGCTTTGGGAGACCGAGGTGGGGGACCACTGGATCCTGGGTGTTTGATACCAGCCTGGGACACGTAACGAGACCTCGTTGCTCCCCGGAAGGCAAACACTGGAG
>NW_007261004.1:0-10179 GCF_000164805.1 Carlito syrichta
GGATTACCAAGTTCATGTTAAGACCAAAGTTACATCCAAATACGGTAAGATGATACTTTTTTCCAGGAAACTGGACTTAATTTTCCCGAGGAACTAAGGGACTTGTACTACCAGATACCCGATTACAACACTCAAGAGGACCAGAATGTTGCTGGAGTCCTGAAATGACTGATTCATAATACCCAATAGCCAAATATCTCCGAAACATGTGACGTGCTCGAAGCCTTGATCTTATATATACCGCAGCAAGACACCCTGAGAATTTTCGGATTGTGGACTGCTGTGTCACAGATTCCTTATTCTTCCTTAGCGAGGTGCCGTGTAATGTCCTGTATATGAGGACACCCTTGCCCCAGAATCCTGTTTGGAAAGCCTGATTCTTGTTTTGCCATTATCAAGATGTCATGTAGATAATCTGACGGAAGAATCATTTAAAACAGGTTTCTTATTTCTCCTTAGATAGAGATCGTGTAGATTCTGTATATGAGGACTGCTGTTACCTATGTTCCAGCTTCTAAACCCTGATTGTTATTTAGCACACAACAGATGGCCTTTTGATTTTCATGACTGACGTATGCTATAACCGCGGATCTTTTTCTTCCCTGTCAAGGGGCTGTGTATTTTCCTGTATAATAGGACGCTCATTAGATACAACCTGCTTTGAAACTCTCATTCCTTTTTAACACTTTCCAAGATACTCTGTAGATTTTTGGGATGAGGACTCCTGTAACCCAGATTCCTTTTCTTTCTTAGCAAAAGGTCATGTAGTTGCCTGTAAATAAGGACTCCATTTCCCAGATTCAAGCTCGAAAACACCATGATTCGTGTTTTGCCCATACCAAGACGACCTGAAGTTTTTTAGGGGTTTGGAAACGAGCAAAGAAGATTTCTTATTCTTACATAGCAATAGGCAATGAAGTTTCCTGTATGTGAGGACTCCCATTACCCAGATTCCTACTTCAAAAACCTGGTTCGTGGTTACCTCTTATGAAGACGGCCTGTAGTTTTGGGATTGAGGACTCATATATGGAAGATTCCTTATACTTCCTTAGCAATATGACATGTAGTTTCCTGTATATGTCGACCTCCATTACCCAGCTTCCTACTTCATTCTGCAGTATGCCGGGACAGTTCCTGGAGACTGAGAATTCCAGTTTATGTATATCAAGAGAAAGACGTCCATAATGTTCTTTGGGAACAGTAACCCAAGATTCCTGGTTCCCCCACTCAAGACCTCCCCAAAATGTGGAATCTTCCAAACCCAACATCCCATTCCGAACTGCCCGCCCACAAGAATTTTCTTTACTTTCACGTCACCTGAATCAAGGAATTTTGTACCAACATACCTTTTGATTCTGAGGAATATGATTATGGTCATAGATGGCCCCAGATAACCAACGGATTTAGATCCAAATCCTTGATTAGAACTAACGAGAGGACCAGAAATATCCTGAGGATCTGTAATGACAGATTTATCGTATCCGCAGAGCAAGTAGGTCTGAAAATGTAGGGACCCAGAGGCCCAGATTGCTGATTAAACTTTATCAAGAGGCCCTTTAGATTCCGGAAAATGAGAACTCCTATAACCGGATTTCCTTTTTATTCTCAGTAAGATGCCCTGATTTTTCCTGTCAATTGGATTCCAAATTCAGTACATCAAAAGACAGATGCCCAGAAACTTCCTAGCGACGTGGATTCCATGATTCCAGTTACCAGTAAAAGTACGTAGTAAACATTTAGCAAGTGCAAAACACTTATCCCGTCACAAAATAAAAAGAGAAACACAAGAGAAGGAATAAAGGGTTCACCTTAAGAAGAGGTACATCCAAATATGGCAAGAAAATCCTTTTGTACTGAAACCTGGCCTTAGTTGTTCCAAGGAACCTAACGGAATTGGAGTGCCCGATAGCCATTTACAACTTTCAAGAGGACCAGAATGTTGCTGGAATCTTGAAATGACCGATTCGTGGTGTCCGCATGATAAATTGCTTTGAAACATTTTGGAGCTCGAAGCCCTCTGTCTTGTTTGTGCCATAGCAGAAACCCTGGAAATTTTTTGGATTGAAGACTCGTACCACAAAGATTCTTTATTCAGCCTTAGTTGGAGGCCGTGTAACGTCCTGTATGTGAGTACTCTCTTTCCCTAGATTCCTGTTTCGAAACTCTGATTCTTGTTTATCCCTTAGTAAGATGCCATGTAGATTTTTGATAGAGGAACCGTGGAAAACAGATTTCTTCTTTTTTCTTAGCAAGAGGCCATGTAGTTTCCTGTTTATGTGGACTGCTAATACCCACATTCATGACTCGAATCCCTAATCCTTCTTTAGCCATCAGCAAGAAGTCCTGTAGCATTTCAGGACTGAGGAATCCCAGTTCCTTGTTTTTAGCAACAGACGTGCATTTGCCTGTATATGAGTACTCCCTTACCCGGATACATACAGTGAAACCCTGATGCTTGTTTAGACCTTAGGATTAAGCCGTGTAATTTTTTGGGGATTGAGAACACAAGTCACCCAGATTCCTTATTCTTTCTTAGGAAAGTCCGTAGAGATGCCTGTATATGAGGATTTCATTTACCCAGATTATTCTTCAAATACCCAAATTCGTATTTAGCCATTAGCAAGACACCCTGAAGTTTTTTTGGGGATTGAGGACACGTGTAAACCACATTCCTTATGCTTCCTTAGCAATAGACAGCGCAGTTTCCTGTATATGAAGACTCCCATTATCAAGATTCCTACTCCAAAAACCCTTAGCAAGATGCTCTATAGGTGTTTGGGATGGAGGACTCGTGTTACCAAGATTCCTTATTCTTCCATAGCAACAGGTGGTGTAGTGTTCTGTATATGAGGACTCCCATTACCAAAATTCCTGCTTCATTCTCAACAAGACACCGAGAATTTTCGTGGTGACGTAGAATTCAAGTTGCTTGAATATCAAGAAAAAGACACTCATAAAGTTCTTTTGGAATTGGAACTCAAGATTCCTTGTTCCCTTTTCATAAGACACACTAAAAATGTTGTGTCATAGAAGGCCAGATTGCTGATTAAACCTTATCAGGAGATCTTGTAGATTTAGGCGATTAAGAACTCCAAGAACAGGATTTCCTATCCGTTCTCATCAAGATGCCCTGATTTTCCCTGGCTATGTGGATTCCAAGACTCTGTATATAAAAATGAAGATGCCCAAATGTTTCCTAGGGACATGGAATCCATGATTCCTGGTTACATTTTAATAATTCGGACTAAATATGTGGCAACTTCAAAACCCTTGACCCCACTCCAAGAAAAAGTACAATCGGAAATGTTAGGATTACCAAGTTCATCTTAAGACCAGAGAAATATCCAAATACGGCAAGAAGATACTTTTGTTCCAGGAATCTGGCCTTAGTTGCCCGAGGAACCTAAGGGACTTTTACTACCAGATACCCATTTACAACTCTCAAGAGGACCAGCATGTTGATGGAGTCCTGAAAAGACTGATACATTATACCCAAAAGCCAAATATCTCCGAAACATGAGACGAGCTCGAAGCCCTGATTCTTGTTTATCCCGTAGCAAGACACCCTGAGAATTTTTTGAATTGGGTACTAGTGTATCACAGATTCCTTTTTCTTCCTTAGTGAGTGAAATATCCTGTATATGAGGACTCCCTTTCCTGAGAACCCTGTTTGAAAACACTGATCTTGTTTAGCCCTTAGCAAGATATTGTGATGGAGGAACTGTGTAAAACAAGTTTCTTATTTCACCTTACCAAGAGATCATGTAGATTCTGTATATGAGGACTGCTATTACCTATGTTGCATCTTCTAAACCCTGATTCTTGTTTCGTCCACAGCAGATGGCCTGTTGATTTTTTTGACTGAGGAGTGCTATAATCCTAATTCTTTTTCTTCCTTGGCAAGGGGCCGTGTATTTTCCTGTATATTACGACTCTCATAATATAGATCCTGCTTCGAAACTCTGATTCTTTTTTAGCCCTTTCCAAGATGCCCTTTAGATTTTTGGGATAGAGGAGTCGTGTAAGCCAGATTTATTATTCGTTCTTCGAAAAGGTCACGTAGTTGCCTGTATATAAGGATTCCAATTCTCCAGATTCATGCTTAAAACACGCTGATTCGTTGTTAGCCCATAGCAAGATGACCCGAAATTTTCTTGCAATTGAGGACAGGAGTAACGCAGACTCCTTATTCTTACTTAGCAATAGGCAGTGAAGTTTCCTGTATGTGAGGACTCCCATTACACATATTCCTACTTCAAAAATCTGATTCATGGTTACCTCTTAGGAAGATGGCCTGTAGTTTTTGGGATTGAGGACTCATGTAAACAAGATTCCTTATACTTACTTAGCAATATGATATGTAGTTTCCTATATATAACGACACCCATTACCCAGCTTCCCGCTTCACTCTGCAGGATGCCGAGACAGTTCCTGGTGAACGAGAATTCCAGTTGTTTGGGTATCAAGAGAAAGACTCCCATAATGGTCTTTGGAAACTGGAATCCAGGATTCTTGGTTACCCTTCACAAGACCTCCTCAAAATGTGGAATCTTCAAAACCCAACATCTCAATACCGACCTGCCTGCCCACAAGAATTTTCTGTAGTGTGAGGTCACCTGAATTGAGGGATTTTATAGCAATATGACTTTTGTCTGGAGAACATGATTATGGTGGTAGATGTTCCTAAGACACAAGAGGGCCAGATCCTAGATTAAAACTAACAAGAGTACCAAAAGTTTCTGTGGATCTGAAATGACAGATTTAGCGTATCCACGGAGCAAGTAGCTCTGAAAAATATAGGGACCCAGAAGCCCAGATTGCTGATTAAACCTAATCAAGAGGCCCTGTAGATTCCGGTTAATGAGAACTCCCAGAACCAGGTTTACATTTCGCTTCAGTAAGATGCCCTGATCTTCCCTGTAGATGTGAATTCCAAACGCTGTATACAAAAAGACAGATGTCCAGAATATTCCTAGGGACGTGGAATCCATGATTCCTGTTACCTTTAAAAATATGTAGTAAACGTTTGGCAATTGGAAAACCCTTGTCCCCTCTCAAAATAAAAAGAAAAACGGAAGGTGAAGGAATACAGGGTTCACCTTAAGACCAGAGTTACATCCACATATAGCAAGAAGATTCTTTTTGTCCTGGAATCTGGCCTTAATTGTTCCGAGAAACCTAACAGACTTGGAGGTCCCGATACACATTTAAGAATTTCAAGAGGACCAGAATGTTGCTGGAGTCCTGAAATGACTGATTTGTAATATCCGCATGCTAAATTGCTCCAAAACATTTGGGGAGCTTGAAGCCCTGTTTCTTGTTTGTCCCATAACAGACACCCTGGGAATTTTTTGGATTGAGGACTCATACAACAAAGATTCTTATTCGTCCTTGGTTCAAGGCCGTGTAATGTCCTCTAAGTGAGGACTCTCTTTCCCTAGATTCCAGTTTCCAAACCGTGATTCTTCTGTAGCCCTTAGTAAGAAGCCATGTAGATTTATTGATAGAGGACCCGTCCAAAACAGATTTTTCTTTTTTCTTAGCAAGAGGTCGTGTTGTTTCCAGTATATGAGGACTGCTATTACCCACATTCATGCCTCGAATCCCTGATCCTTCTTTCGCCATCAGCAAGATGCCCTGCAGATTTTCAGGACTGAGGACTCGTATAACCAAGATTTCTTATTTTTAGCAACAGCCGTGCAGTTGCCTGTATATGAGTACTCCCTTTCCAAGATATAGACGTCGAAACACCGATGCTTGTTTAGACCTTAGGAAGATGCTGTGTAGTTTTTTGGGGATTGAGAACACATGTCACCCAGATTCCTTACTTTTTCTTAGGAAAAGTTCGTGCAGTTGCCTTTATATGAGGATTTAATTTCCCTAGATTATGCTTAAAAAGCCCAAATTCTTTTTAGCCCTTAGTAAGACACCTCAAAGTTTTTTGTGGATTTAGGACACGTGTAAACCAGATTCCTTATTTTTCCTTAGCAATAGACAGTGCAGATTCCTGTATACGAGGACTCCCATTATCTAGATTCCCACTCTCAAAATCTGATTTTTGATTTCTCTTCGCAAGACGCTCCTCAGATTTTTGGGATGGAGGAATCATGTAAATAAGATTCCTTATTCTTCCGTAGCAACAGGTCCTGTAGTGTTCTGTATTGAGGACTGCCATTACTGAAATTCCTGCTTCGTTCTCAGGAAGATGCCGAGACATTTCGTAGTGTCCTAGAATTCCAGTTGCTTGGATATCAAGAGAAAGTCTCCCATAAAGTTCTTGTGGAATTGGAAACCAAGATTCCTGGTTCCCTTTTCAAAAGACACCCTAATAATGTGGCGACAGAGAAGACCAGATTGCTGATTAAACCTTATCAAGAGACGTTGTAGATTTAAGCGATTGAGAACTACAATAACCCAATTCCCTTTCCGTTCTCAGCAAGATGCCATTATTTTCCCAGTCAAAGTGGATTCCAAAACTCTGTATACAAAAATGCAGATGCCCAGATGTTTCTTAGGGTCGTGGAATCCATGATTTCTGGTAACTTTGTAATAATTCTGGTAGCTTCGTAATAATTCGTTCTAAATACTTGGCACATGCAAAACCCTAGGCCCCTCTCCAAATAAAAGTACAAACATAATATTAAGGATTACCAAGTTCATCTTTAGACCAGAGTAACGTCCAAATATGGCAAGATGATAATTTTGTTCCGGGAATCTGGTCTTAGTTGTCCAGAGGATCCTAAGGGACTTGGACTACCAGATGCCCGTTTATAACTCTCAAGAGCACCAGAATGTTGCTGGAGTTATGAAATGACTGATTCATAATACCCACAAGCCAAATATCTGTGAAACATGAGACGAGCTCAAAGCGCTGATTCTTGTTTATCCCATAGCAAGACACCCTGAGAATTTTTCGGATTGGGGACTAGTGTATCACAGATTCCTTATTCTTCCTTAGCGAGGGGCCGTGTAGTGTCCTGTTTATGAGGACTCCCTTTCCCCAGAATCCTGTTTGGAAACCCTGATTCTTGTTTAGCCCTCAGCAAGATGTCATGTAGATATTGGGATGGAGGAACCGTGTAAAACAGGTTTCTTATTTCTCCATAGCAAGAGATCGTGTAGATTCTGTCTATGAGGTCTGCTATTACCGATGTTGCAAATTCTAAACCCTGATTCTTGTTTAGCCCACAGCAGAAAGCCTGATGATTTTTAGCACTGAGTACTGCTACAACCTCGATTCTTTTTCTTCCTTGGCAATGGACCGTGTATTTTCCTGTATATTAGTACTCTCATTACAAAGATCCTGCTACAAAACTCTGATTCTTATTTAACCCTTTCCAAGATGCCCTGTAGATTTTTGGGATTGAGGACTCTTGTGACCCACGTTCTTTATTCTTTCTTAGCAAAAGGTCATGTAGTTACCTGTATATAAGGCCCCCATTTCCCTGATTCCTGTTTAGCCCATTGCAAGACGACCTGAAGTTTTTTTTGATTGAGGACTCACATAACTCAGATTCCTTATTCTTACTTAAAAAAAAGGCAGTGAAATTTCCTGTATGTGAGGACTCCCATTACCCAGATTCCAACTTCAAAAACCTGTCGTGGTTACCTCTTAGGAAGACGGCCTGTAGTATTTGGGATTGAGGACTCATATAACCAAGATTCCTTGTATTTCCTTAGCAATATGACGTGTAGTTTCCTGTATATGACGACTCCCATTACCCAGTTTCCCGCTTCACTCTGCAGGATGCCGAGAAGGTTCCTGGTGACCTAGAATTCCAGTTGTTTGTATATCAAGAGAAAGACTCCCGTAATGAACTTTGGGAACTGGAATTCAAGATTCCTGGTTCCTCTTCACAAGACCTCCCCAAAATGTGGAATCCAACCTCCGAATTCCGATCTGCCCACCCACAAGTATTTTCTGTAGTTTGAGGTCACCTGTATCGAGGAATTTTGTACCATTATGCCTTTTGATTGTGGGAAACATGATTATGGTCATAGATGTTCCTAGGACACAAAAGGATTTGTAGGGCCAGATCCTTGATTACAACGAACAAGAGGACCAGAAAGTTCCTGTGAATCTGTAATGACATTTTTAGCATATCCACAAAACAACCAGTTCTGAAAAATGTAGGGACCCAGAAGCCCAGATTTCTGATAAATCCTTATCAAGAGGCCCTGTAGATTCCGGTTAATGAGAACTAGTAGAACCAGATATTATTTTCGTTCTCTGCAAGATGCCCTGATTTTCCCTGTCGATGTGGATTCCAAACTCTGAATACAAAAAGACAGGTGCCCAGAAGCTTCCTAGGGAAGTTGAATCCATGATTCCTGGTTACCTTAAAAATACGTGCTAAACATTTGGCAACTGCAAAACTCTTGTCCCCTCTCAAAATAAAACGAGAAACGGAAGAGGAAGAATTACACAGTTCACCTTAAGAGCTGAGCTACATCAAATATGGCAAGAAGATTCTTTTTGTCCTGGAATCCGGCCTTAGTTTTTCTGAGGAACGTATCGGACTTGGAGTGCCTGTAACCCGTTTACAACTTTCAAGAAGACCAGAATGTTGCTAGAGTCTTGAAATGACCGATTCGTAATATTCGCATGCTAAATTGCTCCAAAACATTTGGGGAGCTCGAAGCCCTGTTTCCTGTTTGTCCCATAGCAGACAACCTGGGAATTTTTTGGATTGAGGACTCCTACAATAAGATTCTTTATTCTTCCTTAGTTGGAGGCCGTGAAGTGTCCTGTATGTGAGGAAACTCTTTCCCTGGATTCCTGTTTCAAAACCATGATCCTTGTATAGCCCTTAGTATGTTTCCATGTAGGTTTTTTGATAGAGGAACTGTGTAAAACAGATTTCTTCTTTTTTCTTAACAAGAAGCAATGTAGTTTCCTGTATAAGAGGTCTGCTATTACCCACATTCATGCCTCGAATTTCTGATTCTTCTTTAGCCGTCAGCATGATGTCCCATAGATTTTCAAGACTGAGGACTCGTATAACCCAGATTCCTTATTTTTAGCAACAGCCATGCAATTGCCTGTATATGAGTACTCCCTTTCCCAGATACATGCTTCGAAACCCTGATGCTAGTTTATACCTTAGGAAGACGCCGTGTAGTTTTTTGGGTATTGAGTACACATGTCACCAGATTCCTTATTCTTTTTTAGGAAAATTCCGTGCTGTTGCCTGTTTATGAGGTTTTCATTTCCCTAGATTATGCTCCAAAAACCCGAATTCTTGTTTAGCCCTAGCAAGACACCCTGAAGTCTTTTTTGAGATTGAGGACACGTGCAAACCAGATTCCTTATTCTTCCTTAGCAATAGACAGTGCAGTTTCCTGTATATGAGGACTCTCATTATACAGATTCCTACACCCAAAACCTGATTGGTGGTTATCCCGTAGGAAGACACTCTGCCGGTTTTGGGGAGGGAGGACTCATGTAACCAAGATTCCTTATTCTTCCATAGCAACAGGTCGTGTAGTTTTCTGTATATGAAAACTCCCATTACTGAAATTCCTGCTTCATTCTCAGGAAGACGCCGAGACATTTCCTGGTGACCTAGAATTCCAGTTGCTTGGATATCAAGAGAAAGACTGCCATAAAATTCTTGTGGAATTGAAACCCAAGATTCCAGGTTCCCTTTACAAAAGACACCCAAAAAAAGTGGCGACATAGAAGCCAGATTGCTGATTAAACCTTATCAAGAGAACTTGTAGATTTAGGCGATTGAGAACTCCATGAACCGGTTTCCCTTTCCGTTCTCAGCAAGATGCCCGGATTTTCCCTGTCAATTTGGATTCCAAAACTCTGTATACAAAAATGCAGTTGCCGAATGTTTCCTAAGGATGTGGAATCCATGATTCCTGGTTAAAATTTATAATTCGTACTAAATATTTGGCAACTGCAAAACCTTCATCCCCTCTCCAAATAAAAGTACAAACAGGTTTTTAAGGATTACCAAGTTCATCTTAAGACCACAGTTACATCCAAATTTGATAAGAACATACTATTGTTCCGGGAATCTGGCCTTAGTTTTCCCAAGGAACCTAAGGGACTTGTACTGCCAGATATGCGTTTACACTTTCAAGAGGACCAGAATGTTGCTAGGGTCCTGAAGACTGATTTATAATACCCACAAGCCAAATCTCTCCGAAAGAAGAGACGAGCTCGAA
>NW_007261004.1:10199-11031 GCF_000164805.1 Carlito syrichta
CCGTGTAATGTCCTGCATATGAGGACTCCCTTTCCCAAGAACCCTGTTTGGAAACGCTGATTCTTGTTTATCCCTTAACAAGATGTCTTGTAGATATTGTGATGGAGGAACCGTGTTAAACAGTTTTCTTATTTCTCCTTAGAAAGAGATCGGGTAGATTCTTTATATGAGGATTGCTATTACCTATGTTGCAGCTTCTAAACCCTAATTCTTGTTTAGTCCCCAGCTGATGGCCTGTTGATTTTTAGGACTGAGGACTGCTATAACACAGATTATTTTTCTTCCATGGCATGGGATGAGTATTTTCCTGTATATTTGGACTCTCATTACAGACATCCTGCTTCGAAACTCTGATTCTTTTTTAACCGTTTCATAGATGCCCTGTAGATTTTTGGGATTGAGGGCTTCTGTAACCCAGATTCCTTATTCTTTCCTAGCAAAACGACATGTAGTTGCCTGTATATAAGGACTCCATTTCCCTAGATTCATACTTATAACACCCTGATTCGTGTTTAGCCCATAGCAAGACGACCTGAAGTTTTTTGGGGATTGAGGACACTAGTAACTCAGATTCCTTATTCTTACTTAACAATAGGCAGTGAAGTTTCCTGTATGTGAGGACTCCCATTACCCATATTCCGATTACAAAAATCTGATTCGTGGTTACCTCTTAGGACGACAGCCTGTAGTTTTTGGGATTGGGAACTCATGTAACCATGATTCCTTATTCTTCCTTAGCAATATGACTTGAAGTTTCCTGTATATGATGACTCCCATTACCCAGCTTCCCGCTTCAATCTGCAGGATGCCGAGACAGTTCCTGGAGTCTGCG
>NW_007261005.1:0-1749 GCF_000164805.1 Carlito syrichta
GGCCATAAAAAATTAAATCCAAAGATTATCCAGGTTGTGGCACAGGCCTGTGTTTTCCAGCCACTGTGGGGATCGAGGTGAGATAATCACCTGAACCTGGCAGGTGGAGTCCGCGGTGGGTGTGAGTGTGCCCCTGCGCTTTGGTCTTACAAAGTGGGAATCTGTCTCCAAATAATAATAATCACCACCACCACCTTCACCACCGCCCTTGCCACCCATTGAGAGGATTCACCCTCAGGGATGGGAGAGGACAATGTGCTGATTGGCCTGTCACTAGTGGTAGATTTCAAAGGTGACCATGGGGCACGTCCATCCCACGCCTTCAGCCAAGCAACCCAGAAGGCTTGCCTCCACCCTCCACATTCGTGCCTCACAGGAAAGATGTGTGTGAACTCACAGAACAGATGGCCCTGAGCTGTGGCACAGAGTGGTCAAGGTGGTCCAGCAATGCTGTGGCCAGCTCAAGTTCTGGTCGCCCTGTTTTCCACCTTCGGGTGTGGGGAGGGGCTCCTTCCTCTCGATCATACCATCATCCCCCACCCACGCAGATCTTTCCCTGAGGAGCTGTGGATACCCATTGTGACGCAAGTGGGAGGCGTCTTTTGTGTGCTGGAGTCTTTGTCTGCCGAGTTTGGGTGCAGGGGCATGATTGTGGCTCCTGGGGCCTCAATCTATGGGGCTCAGGTCCTTTGCTTTTCAAAGCCACAGCCCTATTTTCTGCCCATTGACAGTCTTTCGAAAACACTAGGCCCAAGCCTGGGCTTCCTTCCCAAATGATCTCTGTCTGTTCATGATGATCCCAACTCCATACACAAATGAATGCTCTTTTTCTTCCTTTTTTCCTTTTTTCTTTGAGTTGGAGTCTCACTCCATCACCTAGGCTAGATCAAGGTGGTTCTCTTCCAGTCACCGCAAACTCAGTCTGTGGGGTTCTGGCGAGATTTTCCCCAGCCTTCTGAGGAGTCAAAACTACAGACGTGTGCCACCACGGCCAGTTCATTTCTAGTGGAGGGTAGAAATGAGAACTTGCCGAGATTTCTGGGCAGGTCTTAGCCCGTGGGCTGGAACTGGCCACTGGTTTCAGCCTCCCGAATCACTGGGATGACGAGGTTGAGCCCCTGAGTTTGGCCTCAATCCTTTGTTGAAAATGAAACAGAAGGCCTGGCATGGCAGCCCATGCCTGGAATCCCAGTGCTCTGTGAGGCTGAGGCAGGAGGATGGCTGGAGAGCAGGAGCCCAAGGTCAGCCCAGGCCACATAGAGAAATCCTGTCTCTGCACCCATCCAAACAGGAGATCTGGGGTTGCAGTTCCGGTCATCCCAACCACTCCCGAGACCTAGGCAATATGATGGCCAGAGTCGACAATTTGGAGCCTGGCAGTGAACAATGGTTGTGTCCCCGGCCACAGCCTGGGCCACAGAGCCAGACCATCTCTGCAAAAACATCAGAATTGTACACAGATTCTCAATTGCACGTGGTGTGTTCACAGGGTGACTGGCTTCAGAGTCAAGAATAATGGGATTGGCAGTGAAGAAATATCTCTGGTGAGGGATGTGTCCCTGGCCTTTCTTGGCAGAATGTCCTCATTGCCAAGTTTAATGGTCGACTTGCCTGGGGAACATTTCAGCCCTCCTAGAGGAGAACTGTCAGGAAGCTGGCCAGGAAGCCTTGTGAACTCCCACACCAAAGCAGGGTCTGCCATTGGGGGGTTGGGGTTGGAGGGTGCTAAGCTTGGAGGTCTCTCATATG
>NW_007261005.1:2048-10516 GCF_000164805.1 Carlito syrichta
TGCCCTGGCTGTGCTCAAACCCCCTAACTTGGACCATCCTCTTGGCCTGGGCCTCCCAAACTGCTGCGTTTCAGGCTTTCCTTTTGATTGACATCCTAGTCTCAAGTCTGTTTTTGAACTCTGCCAAAGTCGATCCTCCCGCTGAAGCACAGCCTCACCAAAGCTTTTCTGGGTTATGATAAGGTCAAGGTGGGGGCTTATTATGGTGTCCAGCCTGGATCGGAGCTCCCGGGCTCTGGTGATCTTCCCATCTTGGCCTCCCCCAGTGTTGAGGAGACAGGTGTAAGTCGCCCGAACAACCCACCGCACCGAAGGTTTGAGAGTCACGTTGTCCCTTTCCCCGAGGTGCCCCCTGGGAGGAATAAGCAGTTCCAACCTGGGGAAGAAGCCAGGAGGAGGGATGGATGCCCTGGCAGAGACACGCCCTTGCACCATGTGCTGCCCCCTGGGGAGATCAGCAGGAGATTTCCTCCACCTTCTCTGGGATTCTGAGTCAATGGAAGGGAGCAGGCCTCACAGTAGGCCCCAAGAGTGGTGTGGAGGTCAGACGCTGGGGCTCACGCCATCATCCTGGCACTCTGGTAGACTGATGCAAGAGGATTGCCTGAGCCCACGGATTCAAGACCAGCCCAGGCACCTTGGCGGGACCTCGTCTCTACAAGAAGCCAAAATAATGAGCCGAGTATATTGGCACAGGCATTTCGTTCTAGCCACTCAGGAGACTGTGGCAGGAGGATACCGGAGCCCAGCTGGTGGAGGCTGCAGTGGCCAAGAACAGGCTCCAGCACTCTGACCTGGGCAACAGAGTGGGACACTGACTCAGAATAATAATGCAAACCTGCACCATCACCACAACCACAGTCCAGGCTCAGGGGCTCAACCTGGCATCTCTGCACTTTGGAGCCCCAGACGAGTGATGGAGAGAAATTGTGGGTTTGACACCAGCCTGGGACACAAGGCAAGACATCATATATGTCATCAAAAATAAATTCAAAGATTATCTGGCCGTGGTGGCACAGGCCTGTGGTTCCAGCCACTCTGGGGAACAAGGCTGGAGGATCACCTGAACCCAGCAGGTGGAGTTTGCTGTGGCCATGATAGTGCCTAAGTCGATCCTCACCAAAGCTTTTCTGGGTTATGATAAGGTCAAGGTGGGGGCTTATTATGGTGTCGAGCCTGGATCAGAGCTCCCGGGCTCTGGCGATCTGACTTACAGAGCATGATTCTGACTCCAAATAATAATAATTACCACCACCACCACCACCCCTGTCACCCAACGCAAGAAGTCACCCTCAGGGATGGGAGAGAAAAATGCACTTTCAGCATGTCATCCGTGGGACATTTCAAAGGTGACCATTGGGCACATTCATCCCGTGACTTTGGCCACGTGCTGCAGAAGAACTGCATCCACCTTCCACATTCATAGCCTATGGAAAAGATGAGTGTGAGCTCACAGAACACACAGCCCCAACCTCGGGTGGCCATTGGGCACCAAGTGATCAAGGCAGTCCAGCAACGCCACTGCCAGCCCAGGATCCAGTCAGCCTGTCTTCCACATTCAGGCATGGGGAGGGCCCCTAACCTCTCCTGATCACTCCATTGTCCCCCTCCCACAAGGACCTTGCCCTGGTGTTCTGTGGACACCCGTCATGATGCATGAAGGAGGCGTCATTTGTGTTGCCAGAGTCTCCATTTGCAGGGCTGAGGCATAGCAGCACAATCATGGTTCCTGGGGCCTCGACCTGCAGAACTCAGGCGGTAATCCTGCCACAGCCCCTGCGCAGTTGGGATTCCATGGGCCATCACGCCTGAACAGATTTTGGGAACCTCTCAAAGAGACGAGGTCTGGTCATGTTGCCTGAGCTGTTCTCAGATCACTGGGCTCAGGCAGCCTCCCACCTTGGCATCCCAGGTTGTGGGACTGATGGCCATGAGCCACAGTGCCTGACCTGGGCTCAAACGTTCTATCGGCAGGGGCAATGTAAAGAAATGCCACGGAATAGAGGGCACCACATCCCATGTAGCCAGAACTACGGGTGACACCAAGTGTGACTCCAATGTTTGCATTCTGGGGAGCGAGTTGGTCTTGCTATGTGGCTCAGGCTGGTCTCAAACTCCTGGGGTCAAGCACTCCCCTGCCTCAGCCTTCCAAAGCCACAGCCTGATTATCTGTCAATTCACTGCATTTCGGGAACTCAAGGCCCAAGGCTAGGGCTCCTTCCCAAATGATCTCTGTCCACAATGATCCCAACTCCATACACAAATG
Source organism: Carlito syrichta (assembly GCF_000164805.1). Lineage (NCBI taxonomy): Eukaryota > Metazoa > Chordata > Mammalia > Primates > Tarsiidae > Carlito > Carlito syrichta. The sequence continues at coordinate 4,315 of NW_007261005.1, forward strand.
GATACTCTTCTTTTTTTCATTTATTATTTTTTTTTAGTCGGAGTCTCACTCTGTTGCCCAGGCTGGAGGGTGGTGGTTCACTTCTGGCAACCAGAGCCTTGTCCCACCGGGCTCCCACAAGCCTTTCTCCAGCAGTCTGAGGATCCGGAACAAAAGGCATGTGCCACCATGCTCAGATCATTTGGGGTGGAGGGTAGAGATGAGGTCTTGCTGAGATACCCGGGTGGGTCTCAGCCCACAGGCTCGGGCAGAAAGCTGGCCTTGGCCTCCTAAAGTGCTAGGCTGATGAAGGTAAGTACCAGAGCCTGGCCTCAATCCTTCATAAAAAATGAACCAGGTCTGGCGCAGTGTCTCACGTTTGGAATCCCAACTCTCTGGGAGGCTGAGGCAGGAGAATGGTGAAGCCCAGGAGCCCAAGACCAACCTGGGCCATGCAGAGAGACCCTGTTTCCATAGCCAACCAATGTTGGGTGCCAGCCAGGGAGGCCCAATGAGCGCTAGGGATCAGGAAGGGCTGTTGGCCCCAAGACCACTAGGATGTGTTTGGGAGCTGTTGACCCATTCCCTCTTTCCTTTTGCATTTGGCACAAACTACCAAGAAAAGCTTCAGCTGACTCTAACAGAAAACTCTGAGACCAGAACGTACACAGCTAAACCTAGGAGTCTATTGTTCCCATTCTCCACGGCTTATGGTCTTTTTCTTTTTCAAAATTTAAGTTTGACTTTGAATCACATTGAGGAGACTTAGTGCAGGTCACAGGTTCTCTTGATGTGACCTTTAGAAATTTATAGATATAGGTTTTGGAAAATAGCTTATATATATTAAGAAAATTTTAATAACCATTTTATTATAGAAGTGTGGTTAGTTCAGTTTGATTTAGTGTGGCTAGTGAAGTTTGTTTTGGGCCAGCTGGTGCTAGGAGAGAGTAACTATAGCAACAACTGTTTTATAGAAACCAGTTTGAATTAGCATAGAATAGTAAAAGGCAATATATCATTATGTTGGTTTCAGGTGTAAGTATTGAACGATGGTATGTAGCTATAAACAATTAAGGGTATATAGAAACAGGATAAGAACTTCAAGTTTTTCCTTATGTTTGAAATATACATCTGCTTGAGAGTGGGAGGTGTCCTGTTTGCACCTGAAACTGTTCATGTGAAAGGCACATGCCACCTTTTGTGTAACCACAGCAGCAGGAGTTCCCGTGATGATAACTTTGCAGTGTTTTGGGATAAAAGCCCTGGAATTACACCCATTAAACAGCTTCTGGTCACCTGAGCAGGAGTCCAGTCACTTTCTTTCTCCCCCCTTTCTTTCTCTTTATATCTATCCCTCCAGTTTAAATCGCTGACGCCTTCACACCGCCAGAGACCTCTGATCCCTGCAGAAGCAGGACCCCTGCAACTGGTGCCCAACGTGGGGTTCTGGAAAGGTAAGCTTTTTTCTCATTTCAGGATGGCTAGGATCTTACCCAGGTTGCTGCAGACCCCTCTGCAGAGACAGGCAGAGTGAGAACAGGTAAGTAAAGTTTCTGTGATGCCAGAGCCATGATATAATCATGGTCCAGAGTGAATCTAAGGAATGGAAAATGTTTATCAGTACCTTAATGGATACTTTGTCTAAACGTGGAACTAAAGTCTCTTCTAATGATCTAGCTCGTTATCTACATTTTGTTCAGGAACATTGTCCCTGGTTTCCTGAAGAGGGGACAGTGAATTTGAATATCTGGGAAAAAGTGGGAGAAGAACTAAGACTGTATTATACCCAACATGGGCCCAAAAATGTGCCACCTAAGGTTTTTTTTATGGAACTTAATCAAAGATGCTTTAGATCCCCAGCATGATTATGAGAAATTTCCTTCCAAAAAGGCCGTTGACAATGATAAGGATGATGAAGAAACTTTTCCTTTCGCTGCTGCCTCTGTGCCTCCAAATTATGATGATAAATTATCCCCACAGGACATGGCTGGTTTGGAAAATAAAGCCACAAATTACCATGGTAACAATTACCTTAATAACAAGAATCTACCTCTTCCACAGGTCCCTCTCTATAAGGCAGAGGTAAGAAAGTTAAACCTCACACCTGGCAGTGCCCCTGCCCCTCCTTTTCTTTTTGGAATACAGGCTGCTCGAGCAGAGACAGAAAAGGAAAGAGATTTCAGTTTATCAGCATGTTTTCCAGTGGCTATTACTGACGTTGATGGAGTGGACCAAGCGCAATGGGAGACTTTACCTTACAAGTTGGTAAGAGAATTAAAAGAGGCCAGTCCACAAAATGGTCCTTTGCTCCCTATACTCTTACTATTTTAGATCAATTCGCTTCTCGCTCTATGACTGCTTCTGATTGGCAAAAATTGGCTAAAAGCTGCTTATCTGGAGAAGCCTATTCACTTTGGAGAACAGAGTATGAAGAGTATGAAGATCAGGTGAAAATTCACATGGCAAAATATCAAAATCAGCCACCAGATCCATTTGTTATTGTTAAAGATATGCTGACAGGTACTGGGCAGTATGCCATATACAACACTCAAGTAGTTTTCCCTAGAGAAGTGTATACTCAAATAAGCCACTGTGCTTCTACGGCTTGGAGAAAGTTGCCTGCTGATTCCACTCAAACTCCTTCTTTGTCTGAGATAAATCAAAAAGCAGATGAAAACTATGAGGACTTCGTCTCCAGACTAACCACTGCCCTCAAATGGGTAATTACTAGTGAAGAGGCAACAGAAATTTTAGTTAAACAATTGGCCTTTGAAAACGCTAATAACAATTGTCAGGCTTTAATAAGACTGATAAAAAAGACCGGCAATATAATTGATTATATCAGACAATGTGCCAATGTTAGCTCAGCCTATATTCAGGGAATGGCCATAGCTGCTGCCCTGAAAGGAGAGACCTTTATGCAGGTCGTACAGGGCATGAAGGGCAGTCGTAAGCAAAAGAATATTTCATTGCAGTCCTGCTTTAACTGTGGTCAAGTTGGGCATATTAACAGAAATTGCCTGGCTAAACGAGGTGTGACCCGCTCACATGGCACACCATCGTCACCCACTGGGGCTGCTTGACCAAAAACTTTGTGACCTAAATGTCAAAAAGGCTATCATTGGGCTAGGGAGTGTCAATCTAGATTTCATAAAGATGGCACTCGTTTAACTCAGCTAGCAACCATCCTGGCTCAGGGAGACTTCCAGGGGTGCCAGCCCCGGCCCCAGATAACAACAGGGGCAGCCTCTGCCATGAACCCATTTGTTCCTTTTGTTCCATCACAGAGCTCATCAGAGCCAACCCAGGGAGCGTGGGACTGGACCTCTGTTCCTCCACCACAACAATATTAACTCCAGATGTCCCGGTAACCCCAATTCCTATGGGAGTAAAGGGCCCTCTCCTGGACGGAATAGTGGGTGTAATATTAGGCAGAAGTTCCTTGTCTTTATAAGGAGTTTCCATTATTCCTGGAGTGGTGGATTCAGATTACACAGGGGAAATCCAGGTGCTTGTCGCTCCCCCTAACAAAACTGTGCAGTTTAACAAAGGTCAGAGTATAGCCCAGTTGCTGCTCCTGCTTTATCATAAAGCAGGTAAAATTTTAACCGAACTGCCTAGAGGTGACTCTGGATTTGTTTCTAGCGATGTTACTTTTTGAGTTCAGGAGGTTACTAATTCTAGACCTCTAAAAGACTTATATATACAAGGAGTTAAGATTAAAGGCTTGTTGGACACTGGAGCTGATGTTTCCTGTTTTGCCGGAAAAGATTGACCTGCTTCCTGGCCTACTCGAATAATTCCTTTGGGACTCATAGGCATTGGTCAAGCAGCCTCAGTAGCCAAAAGCTCTAAAATTTTAAATGGGACAGACAATAAGTCTTCAGGAACCTTTTGCCCATACATCATTCCATCTATCCCCTGTACATTATGGGGAAGAGACATTCTTGCTCAAATGGGCATGCTTTTATATAGCCCTAATAACAAAGTTTCAGCACAAATGCTACAAATGGGCTGTGATCCCTTTAAGGGACTTGGCATAGATGGACAGGGAATGCAGGAACCTGTCCAAGTTATTGAAAAGACAAACTGAGCTGACATTGACTACTCAAATTTACCCTAGGTGCCATTGTTCCCAAGTCTACTGACCCAATCACCTGGAGAGTTGATGAACCAGTTTGGGTGGAACAATGACCCATGCCCTCAGAAAAACTTAAGGCAGCTAAAGAACTAGTCCAGCAGCAGCTGGAGGCCGGTCATATAGAACCTTCTACTAGCCCATGGAATACCCCTATTTTTGTCATTAAGAAAAAATCTGGTAAATGGAGACTTCTGCAGGATTTAATAGCTATCAATGCCACTATGGAACCCATGTGGGCGTTACAGCCTGGACTTCCATCTCCTGCTGCTATAACTGTTTACTTTAATATTATAGTTATTGATTTACAGGATTTTTTTAACTATACCTTTAAATCTGGATGACTATAAAAGATTTGCATTCAGTTTATCTTCGTCCAATTTAAGACAACCTTTTCAGAGATATCAATGGAAGATCTTGCCACAAGGTATGAAAAACAGCCCTACCTTGTGCTAGAAGTATGTGGACACTGCTTTACAAGGTATTAGGAACCAATATCCTGTTATCTATTTAATTCATTATATGGATGACATCTTGCTGGCTCACAAAATTCATGCCTTTTTTTTGAGTTGGAGTCTCACTCTGTTGCCCAGACTGGAGTGCAGTGGCCACTCCCAGCCACTGCAGCCTCGACCTGCTGGGCTCGAGCGATCCTTCCACCTCAGCCTTCCAAGTAGCTGGAATTGCAGGCATGCACTACCATGCCCGGCTGAATTTTTGATTTATTATAGAGATGAAGTCTTGCTTCCCAGGCGGGTCTTGAACCCACGGGCTCAGGCAATCCACTCACCTCAGCCTCCCAAAGCCACAGGATTACAGGCTGAGCCACCGAGCCCAGTTACATGAAATGCTTAATGAAACTGTGACTGCTCTCCATGATTGTGTTTTGAAAATTTCTCCTGAAAAAATTCAAACCAATGCTCCTTTCACATATCTTGGCTGTGTGTTAAACACACAAACAGTGAGTCATCAACTTTTGCTGTTATGAAAAGATCACTTAGTAATATTAAATGATTTCCAAAAACTGTTGGGAGATATTAATTGCATTAGACCTTGCTTACATATTACCACATCAGATTTAAAACCTTTATTCAATATCTTGCAGGGGGACTCTTCTCCCAATTCTAAGAGAATTTTAACATTGGAGGTCAAGGATGCCTTGTCCCTTGTGGAAAAGGCTATTGAGTCTCAAAAAGTTAAGGGAATAGATTACCGCCTACCTTGGGACTTAATTATTCTGGCTACTCTCCATACTCCCACAAGGTGTCTGAGGCAAGAAGGACTGATGGAATGGCTCCATCCGCTGGTATCTCTAAAATATATTGTCTTCCCATCCCTATTTAGTAGCTTTACTTGTAACCAAGGGAAGACAAAGAAGCGTTGAACTATTTGGGCATGATGTACACAATATAATTGTTCCTTATGATATATTTCAATTTCAGACTTTGTTTCAAACTAGTGATGATTGGCAGGTAGCCGTAACTGATTATAGGGGACAAGTTTTGCTTCATTTACCTAAAAGTCCACTGTTACAATTTATAAAACAAAATCCTATAATTTTTCTTCACAACTGTTCCCTAGTTCCCCTTGAGGGAGCAACCCTGGTTTTTATTGATGGCTTCTCTAATGGGAAAGCTGTAGCAATCATTAATAATGAGTCTCATGTGCTGCATACCTCAGAAATTTCAGCACAAAAACCAGAATTAATGGCAGTTATATACGCTTTTACAACATTAAAAGACTCTAAATTTAATTTATATACTGATTCTTGTTATATTAAAGGACTATTTCCTCATATTGAAACAGCTATACCATCCTGGTTAACAAATCTACAATTTTGGAACTATTGATTCAATTACAGCAACTAATTAACAACAGAAAGGAACAGTTTTTTGTGGGCCATATTAGGTCACATTCTGGCCTCCCAGGACCTTTGCAGCAAGGCAATCAATTAGCTGATACCTTAACTAAGTCTACTGTATGTGCTGCAGTAGAAATCGAGGCAATACTCAGGCTCAACTTTCTCATAAAATTCATCATCAGAATGCTACTGCCTTATGTTGTCAGTTTCTATTTACCCAGGGA
>NW_007261006.1:0-7507 GCF_000164805.1 Carlito syrichta
CAAAATTGTCATATCCAAGAGGCATGTAGCACTAAAATAATTGGGGAATTAGAAGCCCAGATTCCAGATTAGCCCTTTAAGGTGACCATGTAGACATCTAGGATAGACAACCCAAATAACCCAGATTCTTTTTGTTCTTAGTATGACTCCAGCACGTTACTTGACGATGTGGAAGTAAAAACTGTTATATACCACTATTCATTCTCCCAAAAGGTCAGGAGGGCCTTGGAAGCCAAGATTGCTGGATTCCCTTTAAGAATGCATCCTAAATGTGTGGGAATTCAGAAACCCAAGTTATGAAATCAATCTAAAATTCCAGCAGTAGTTTCTGGATTAGGAGGTAAATTGAAGCCAGAAATTACAATAAAAATGGCGAGATGATTCATTGGTTTGTGGAATCTGGCCTTACAGCCTCCTACAAAAAAGGCCAAGCAGTTGGCCAGATTCTCTATTACAACTAAGAAGATGAGCAGCTGGTTCCTGGTGATTCGTAATGACAGATTTGTGGCATGGATATAGTAATTAGCTCTGAAAAATTTGGGGACTGGGACTCCCAAATGCCTGATTAGCATTTTAAAAATCCTGTAGGCTTCTAGTTATGAGAACTTCCTTAAGGCAGGGAAAAATTAGCAAATGTCCAGAATTTTGCTGGTCACATGGAAACTGATTTTTTTGTTCCACATTGGTATCATGAGTAGAAGCTTTCTAAGGACATAGTGTGTCAGATTTTTGTTTCGATCTCAGCAATACGACCAGATGTTTCCCAGTGGCCTGGAAGTCCGGACACATGGCTCCCAACGGAAAGACTGCAGAATGTTCCTGTGCACTTGGAACCCAAGAACTTTGTGCCCTCCCAAAAATACCTTCTAAACTTGATGCAACATCTAAAGCCAAGGTCCTAATTCCGAATAGCTGAATTACCAGAAGTTTCTGAAGTATGAGGTAACCCTGAACTCAGGGTTTACATTCAAAAAACACGAGATGATTACTTGTGTCCTGGAATTTGACGTTAGAGGATCCAGAATCTAAATGGACTTGTAGTGCCATATTTTCGTTTAAACTATCGAGAGGACCAGAATGTTGCTGGACTTCTGGAATGACTCATTCATAATATCCACATAGGAAACAGCTTTGAAAAATATGGGGACATCGAAGTCCGGAGATTTTTAGGCATTAGCAAGATGCCCTGTACATTATAGGAATTGAGGACTCGTGTAACCGAGAATCTTTATTCTTCCTTAGCAAGAGCCCGTGTAGTTTCCTGTATATGAGGACTCCCATTCCCCCGTTTCCTGCTTCAAAATCCTAATTCTTGCTGAGCCCTTAGCAAGGCTCCAGGTAGATTTTTGGCATTGAGGACTCGTGAAAACCAGATTCCTTATTCTTTCTTAGCAAGAGGCTGTGAAGTTTCCTGTATATGAAGACTCCCATTACCCAGATTCCTGCTTCAAAACCCTGATTCTTCTTTAGCCCTTAGAAAGATGTCCTGTAGCTTTTTAGGATTGAGGACATGTGTTACCCAGATTCCTTATTCTTCCATAGCAACAGGCTGTGAAGTTTTCTATATACGAGGACTCCCATTACCCGGATTCCTACTTCAAAACCAGATTCTCGGTTACCTCTTAATAAGACACCCTGTGGATTTTTGGGATTGAGGACTAGTTCAACCAAAATTCCTCATTCTTCCTTAGCAAGTGGCCGTGTTTTCCTGTATATGAGAACGCCCATTACCCAGAATCCTGCTTCATTCTCAGTAAAGCACTGAGACATTTTTTGGTGACCTAGAATTCCAGCTGTTTGGATATCCAGAGAAAGACTCCCATAAGGTTCTTGGGGAACTGGATACAAGATTCCAGGTTTGCCTTAAGAAGACAACCCCAAAATGTGGAATTTTCTAAACTCAATGTCCCAATTCCCACCAGAATGACCACAAGAAATTTATGTAGTTTGAGGTAACCTGAATCAAGGGATTTTGTACCAATATGCCATGTGATTCCTGGGGTACCTGATTATGTTCATAGATGCTCCTAGGACACACAAGGATTTGTATGGTCAGAACCTCGATTACAACTATCAAGAGGACCACAAAGTTCCTGGAGATCTCTAATGACAGATTTAGGGTATCCACGGAGCCAGTAGCTCTGAAAAATGTAGGGACCTTAAAGCTCAGATTGCTGATTAAACCATATGAAGAGGCCCTGTAGATTCTGGTGAATGAGGACTCCTAGAACCGGATTCAGCAAGATGCCCTGATTTTCCCTCCTGATGTAGATGTGAAAACTCTGTATGCTAATAGGCAGATGCCCAGATGTTTCCCAGGGCGTGAAACCCATGAATCTTGATTACCCTTAAAAGTACCTAATAAATATTTGGCAACCTCAAAACACCAGGCTCCTATTCGAATTGAAAGACAAACGGAAGTTTTAGGATTACAACGTACATCTTAAGAAGAGATTTACCTTCAAATATGGCAATAAGATTTTTGCGTCCTGGAAACTGACCTTTGTTGTCCTGAGGACCCCAATGAACTTGTATGTCCACATTCTCGGTTACAACTGTCAAGAAGACCAGAAGGTTGCTGAGAATCTATAATGAAAAAATTGTATAACCAAAAGACATGTAGCATTAAATAATGTGGGGAATTAGAAGCCCAGATTCCAGATTAGCCCTTATAATATAGCCATGTCGACTTATTGGATTGGCGACCCAAATAACCCAGATTCATCTTATTCTCAGTAAGACACCCGCACGTTACCTGACGATGTGGAAGTAAAAACTCTTATATACCACTATTCATTCGCCCTAAAGGTCAGGAGGGCCCTGGAATCCAAGATTGCTGGATCCCCTTTTAGAATACGTCCTAAATATGTGGGAAATCCTTATCCCAAGTTACAAAATCAATCTAAAATTCCTGCAGTAGTTTCTGGATTAGAAGGTAAACCTTAAGCCAGAAATTACACTAAAAATAGCGAGATGATTCATTATGTTGTGGAATCTGGCCTTCCAACCTCCTGCAAAAAAAGCCAAGCAGATGGCCAGATTCTCTATTACAACTAAGAAGATGAGCAACTGGTTATTGGTGATTGGTAATGACAGATTTGTGGTACAGATACAGGAATTAGTTCTAAAAATTTGGGGACTGGGATCACCAAATTCCTGATTAGCATTTAGAAAAAATCTGTAGGCTTCCAAGTATGAGAACTTCCTTAATCCAGGGAAAAATGAGCAACTGCCCAGAAGTTTGCTGGTCACATGGAAATTGATTTTTTTGTTCCACATTCGTAACATGAGTAGAAGCTTTCTAGGGACATAGTGTCTGAGATTCCTGTTTGTTCTCAGCAATATGACCAGATGTTTCCCAGTGCCCTGGAAGTCCAGACCCGTGACTCCCAATAGAAAGACTCCAGAATGTTCCTGTGGACTTGGAAACGAAGACCCTGGAGACCTCCAAAAATTCCTGCTAGACATGGTGCAACATCTAAACCCAAGATCCTAATTCCGAATAGCTAATCTACCAGAAGTTTCTGGAGTACGAGGTATCCCTGAACTCAGGGCTTACATTCAAAAAACCCGAGATGATTACTTGTGTCCTGAAATTTGGCGTTAGAGGATCCAGAATCGAAATGGACTTGAAATGCCATATTTTAGTTTAAACTATTGAGAGGACCAGAATGTTCCTGGACTTCTGGAATGACTGATTCACAATATCCACATAGGAAACAGCTCTGAAAAATATGGGGACGTCAGAGCCCGGAGTCTTGTAGGCCTTAGCAAGATGCCCTGTACATATAGGAATTGAGGACTCCTGTAACCCAGATTCTTTATTCTTCCTTAGCAAGAGCCCATGTAGTTTCCTGTATATGAGGACTCCCATTCCCCAGATTCCTGCTTCGAAATCCTGATTCTTGTTGAGCCCGTAGCAAGATGCCCAGAAGATTTTTGTCATTGAGGACACGTTAAAACCAGATTCCTTATTCTTTCTTAGCAAGAGGCTGTATAGGTTCCTGTATATGAATACTCCCATTACCCAGATTCCTGCTTCGAAACCGTGATTCTTTTTTAGCCCTTAGAAATACGCCCTGTAGTTTATTAGGATTGAGGACAGGTGTAACTCAGATTCCTTATTTATCCTTAGGACGAGGCTATGAAGTTTCCTATATATGACGACTCCCATTCCCGAGATTCATGCTTCAAATCCCCGATAATTTTTTCTCCCTTAATAAGACTCCCTCTAGGTTTATGGCATTTGAGGACACGTGTAACCTAGATTCCTTTTTCTCCCGTAGCAAGAGGCCATGTAGTTGCCCATATATTAGGACTCCCTTTACGCAGATTCCTGCTCTGTTCTCCCGCAATACCTAAGATATTTCCTGATGAACGTACAATCCCAATTGTTTGGATATCAATAGAAAGACTCCCATATAGTACCTAGGAACTGTAATCCAAGTTACCAGATTCCCCTTAATAAGGCATCGTAAAAATATGGAATATTCTAAACCCAATATCCCAATTCCCACCAGCATGACCACAAGAAATTTCGGTATTTTTACTTAACCTGAAGCGAGGGATTTTGTCGCAAAATGCCAATTGATTCCTGGGGAACTGGATAATGGCCGAAGATGTTCTTAAGAAACAAAAGGAATTGTAGGTTCAGATGCTCGATTACGACTATCTAGAGAACCGGTATCGTCTTGAATGTGTAATTAGAGATTTTAGGTATCCACTCAGTAAATAGCTCTGAAAAATGTAGGAACCCACAAGCCCAGATTCCTCATTAAACTCAACAAGACACCATATAAATTTTGATGATTGAGGACTCCCTGAACCCGGATTATCTTCTCATTCTCAGTAAAATGCCCTGATTTTCCCTTGTGATCTGGACTCCAAAATTCTGTATGCAAATGGAGAAATGCCCAGTTTTCTCCCAAGGACGTGGAATCCGTGATTCCTGGTTACCTTTAAAAATATGTACTACATGCTTAGCAACGTCAAAAACCCCAGCCCATATCAAATAGATACACAAACGCAGTTTTAGGATTACAGGGTACATCTTAAGACAAGTGTTACACACAAATATGGCGAGATGATTCTTTCAGTCCTGGAATCAGGTTTAGTTGTCCGGAAGAAGCCAACTGAATTGCAGAGACTGGATCTTGGTTATAACAATCAAGAAACCAGAAGACTGCTGGGAATCTATAATGACACTTGTCCTTTCCAAGTGGCAATTTGCTCTGAAGAATTTGGAGACCCTGAAGCCCAGATTCCAGATAAGCCCTTATAATGGAGCACCGTAGAATTCATGGATTGAGGTTCAGAATCTAAATGGACTTGTAGTGCCTTATTTTCGTTTAAACTATGAAGAGGAGGCGGAGAATGTTTCAGGACTTCTAGAAAGACTGATTCATAATATCCCCATAGGACACAGCTCTGAAAAATATGGGGACGTCGAAGTCCGGAGTCGTGTAGGCCTAAGCAAGATGCCTTGTACATTGTAGGAATTGAGGTCTCGTGTAACCCAGATTCTTTATTCTTCCTTATTAAGAGCCTTTGTAGTTTCCTGTTTATGAGGACTCCCATTCCCCAGATTCCTGCTTCGAAATCCTGATTCTTGTTTAGCCCTTAGCAAGACGCCCAGTAGATTTTTGGCATTGCGGACTCGTGAAAACCAGATTCCTTATTCTTTCTTAGCAAGAGACTGTGTAGTTTCCTGTATATGAAGACTCCCATTCCCAAGATTCTTGCTTCCAAACACTGATTCTTGTTTAGCCCTTAGAAAGATGATCTGTAGCTTTTTAAGATTCAGGACTTGTGTTACCCAGGTTCCTTATTCATCCTTAGCAAGAGGCTGTGAAGTTTCCTATATGTGAGGACTCCCATTCCCCAGATTCATGCTTCAAATCCCTGATACTTTTTTCTCCCTTAGTGAGAATCCCTGTAGGTTTCTGGGATTTGAGGACTCGTGTAACCCAGATTTTTTTTTCTCACGTAGCAAGAGGCCATGTAGTTTCCCGTATATGAGGACTCCCTTTATGCAGATTACTGCTCTATTTTCAGCAATACCTGAGATATTTCCAATGAACGGAGAATCCCAGTTGTTTGGATATCAATAGAAAGACTCCCATATAGTACTTGGGAACTGTAACCCAAGTTACCAGATTCCCCTTAACAAGACATTATAAAAATGTGGATTATTCTAAACCCAATATTCCAATTATCACCAGCTTTACAACAAGAAATTTCGGTATTTTGAGGTAACATGAAGCGAGGGATTTTGTTGCAAAATGCCAATTGTTTACTGGGGAACTGGATTATGACCAAAGATGTTCATCAAAAACAAAAGGAACTGTAGGACCAGATACTCAATTACAACTATCTAGAGGACCGGAATCGTCTTGGATCTATAATTAGAGATTTTAGGTATCTACCCAGCAAGTAGCGCTGAAAAATGTAGGGACCTACAAGCCCAGATTCTTCATTCAACATATCAAGTGGTCATATAGATTTTGATGATTGATGACTCACTGAACCCGGATTCTCCCCTCATTCTCAGCAATATGCCCTGATTTTCCCTGGCGATCTGGACTCCAAAATTCTGTATGCAAATGGACAAATGACCAGTTTTTTCCCCAGGGACGTGGAATCCGTGATTCCTGGTTACCTTTAAAAATATGTACTACATGCTTAGCAACCTCAAAAGTCCCAGCTCATATCAAATAGATGCACAAATGAAGTTGTAGGATTACAGGGTACATCTTAAGACAAGTGTTACACACAAATATGGCGAGATGATTCAGTCCTGGAATCTGGTTTAGTTGTCCTGAGGAAACCAACTGAATTGCAGAGAGTGGTTCTTGGTTATAACAATGAAGAAACCAGAAGGCTGCTGGGAATCTATAATGACACTTGTCCTTTCCAAGTGACAAGTTGCTCTGAAGAATTTGGAAAACTTGAAGCCCAGATTCCAGATAAGCCCTTATAATGGAGTACTGTAGAATTCATGGATTGAGGCCTCCCATAACCCAGATTCCTTTTTTATTGTCTGAAAGACACCCGGACGTTTTCTTGTGACGTGGATGTCCAAATTCTTACATACCAATACTCATAAGGCCAGAAGTTTCCCAGGGACCTGGAATCCAAGATTGCTGGTTCCCCCTTAAGAATAAGTCCTAAATATGTGGAAAACCCTAATCCCATATTCTGAATACCAAAACGAAGGGCCAACAGTATTTTCTAGACTAAGAGTTAAACCTGAACTAGTGGTCACATTACCAAATGGAAAGATGATCCTTTGATTGTGGAATCTGGTCTTCAGGACCTTATGAAACAAACGGACCTGTAGGCTGGATTCTCAGTTACAACTATCAAGAGGCACAGCCCGTTCCTGAGGATTGGTAATGCCCGATATGTGGTATGCATATAGGACATTGCTCTGAGTATTATGGGGACTAGGACTCCCAGATTCCACTTTAGCATTGACCTAAAGTCCCTGTCGATTCCAAAGTATGAG
>NW_007261007.1:0-13627 GCF_000164805.1 Carlito syrichta
AGGGTTTCCCACATATTTAGGACTTATTCTTAAGGGGGAACCAGCAATCTTGGATTCCAGGTCCCTGGGAAACTTCTGGCCTTATGAGTATTGGTATGTAAGAATTTGGACATCCACATCACAAGAAAACGTCCGGGTGTCTTTCAGACAATAAAAAAGGAATCTGGGTTATGGGAGGCCTCAATCCATGAATTCTACAGTGCTCCATTATAAGGGCTTATCTGGAATCTGGGCTTCAAGTTTTCCAAATTCTTCAGAGCAACTTGTCACTTGGAAAGGACAAGTGTCATTATAGATTCCCACCAGCCTTCTGGTTTCTTCATTGTTATAACCAAGAACCACTCTCTGCAATTCAGTTGGTTTCCTCAGGACAACTAAACCAGATTCCAGGACTGAATCATCTCGCCATATTTGTGTGTAACACTTGTCTTAAGATGTACCCTGTAATCCTACAACTTCATTTGTGCATCTATTTGACATGAGCTGGGACTTTTGAGGTTGCTAAGCATGTAGTACATATTTTTAAAGGTAACCAGGAATCACGGATTCCACGTCCCTGGGGAAAAAACTGGTCATTTGTCCATTTGCATACAGAATTTTGGAGTCCAGATCGCCAGGGAAAATCAGGGCATATTGCTGAGAATGAGGGGAGAATCCGGGTTCAGGGAGTCATCAATCATCAAAATCTATATGAAAACTTGATATGTTGAATGAGGATTCTGGGCTTGTACGTCCCTACATTTTTCAGAGCTACTTGCTGGGTGGATACCTCAAATCTCTAATCACAGATCCAAGATGATTCCGGACCTCTGCATAGTTGTAATAGAGTATCTGTACCTGCAATTTCTTTTGCTTCTGATGAACATCTTCGGCCGTAATCCAGTTCCCCAGGAATCAATTGGCATTTTGCGACAAATTCGTTCGCTTCCGGTTACCTCAAAATACCAAAATTTCTTGTGGTCACGCTGGTGGTAATTGGGATATTGGGTTTAGAATATTCCACATTTTTATGATGCCTTGTTAAGGGGAATCTGGCATCGTGGATTACAGTTCCCAGGTACTATATGGGAGTCTTTCTATTGATATCCAACCAACTGGAATTCTACGTCCATCAGGAAATATCTCGGGTATTGCTGAGAATGGAGCAGGAATCTACGTAAAGGGAGTCCTATATATGGGAAACTACATGGACACATGCTATGAGAGAAAAAGGAATCTGGGTTCCACAAGTCTCAAATCCCAAAAACCTACAGGGTTCTACCTAAGGGAGCAAAAGTTTCAGGGATTTGAAGCATGAATCTGGGGAATGGGAGTCCTCATATATAGGAAACTTCACAGCCTCTTCCTAAGGATGAATAAGAAATCTGGGAAACACATGTCCTCAGTCCTAAAAAGCTACAGGACGTCTTTCTAAGGACTAAACAAGAATCAGGGTTTCGAAGCAGGAATCTGGGTAATGGGAGTCTTCGTGTACAGGAAACTACACAGCCTCTTGCTAAGAAAGAATAAGGAATCTGGTTTCACGAGTCCTCAATGCTAAAAATCTACTGGGCGTCTTGCTAAGGGCTAAACAAGAATCAGGATTTTGAAGCAGGAATCTGGGGAATGGGAGTCCTCATAGACAGGAAACTACATGGGTTCTTGTTAAGGAAAAATAAAGAATCTGGGTTACACGAGTCTTCAATTCCTATAATGTACAGGGTGTCTTGTTAAGGCCTACATGACTCTGGGCTTTGACGTCCCCATATTTTTCAGAGCTGTTTTCTATGTGGATATTATGAATCAGTCATTCCATAATTCCAGAAACATTCTGGCCCTCTCGATAGGTTAAACGAAAATATGGCACTACAATTCCATTTAGATTCTGGATCCTCAAACGCCATATTGTAGGACACAAGTAATCATCTCGGGTTTTTTGAATGTAAGCCCTGAGTTCAGGGTTACCTTGTACTCCAGAAACTTCTGGTAGTTCAGCTATTTGGAATTAGTAACTTCAGTTTAGATGTTGCACCAAGTTTAGAAGGTATATTTGGGAGGGCACGAGTGTCGCGGTTTCCAAGTCCACAGGAATATTCTGGAGTCTTTCTATTGGGATCCTCGGGTCTGGACTTCCAGGGCACTGGGAAACATCTGGTGGTATTGCTATGATCGAAACAGGAATATGAGAAACTATGTCCCTACAAAGCTTCTACTCATATTACCAATGTGGAAAAAGAAAAATCAGTTGCCATGTGACCAGCAAACATCTGGGCAGTTGTTAATTTTTCACTGACTTTAGGAAGGTCTCATAACTAGAAGCCTACAGGATTTTTCTAAATGCTAATCAGGCTTTTGGGAGACACAGTGCCCACATTTTTCAGAGCTAATTCCAATATCCATACCACAAATCTGTCACCAGGAACCAGCTGCTCCTCTTCTTAGTTGTAATAGAGAATTTGGCCATCAGCTTGGCTTTTTTTGCAGGAGGCTGTAAGCACAGATTCCACAACCCAATGAATCATCTCACCATTTTTAGTGTAATTTCTGGCTTCAGGTTTACCTCCTAATTCACAACTACTGCTGGATTTTTAGATTGATTTCGTAACTTGGTATTAGGAGTTCCCACATATTTAGGATGTATTCTTAAAGGGGATCCAGTAATCTGGTATTCAGGGGCACTCCTGAACTTTTGGGCAAATGAATATTGGTATATAAGAGTTTCTCCTTCCACATCGTCAGCTAACATCCGTGAGTCTCACTGAGAACAAAAAGAATCTGGGTTACGTGTGTCACCAATCCAAGAAGTCTACATGGCCACATTATAAGGGCTAATCTGGAATCTGTGCTTCTAATTCCCCACATAATTAAGTGCTAAATGACTCTTGGATATGACAATTTTGTCATTATAGATTCTCAGCAACCTTCTGATCTTCTTCATAGTAGTAACCGAGAATGTGGACCTATGAGTCCTTTGGGTTCCTTGGGACAAAAAAGGGAAGATTTCAAGACCCAAAGTTTCTATCGACATATTTGTAGGCAACTCTCATCTTAAGATGTAACTTGTAATCCCAAGACTTCCTTTTGTCCTTCAATTCGGAAGGGGCCTGTTGTTTTGAGGTTGCCAAATATTTATTAGGTACTTTTATGGGTAATCAGGATTCATGGATTCCACTCCCTAGGAAAGTTCTGGGCATCTGCCTATTTGCATATAGACTTTTGGGATCCACATCACGAGGGAAAATCAGGGCATCTTGCTGACAACGAAAAGGAAATCCAGTACTAGGATTCCTCATTCGCCAGAATCTAAGGGCTTCTTCATAAGGTTTAATTAGCAATCTGGGCTTTAAGGTTCCTACATTTTTCAGAGCTACTTGCTCCGTGGATCCCCTAAATCTGTCATTAGAGATCTCCAGGAAATTTCTGGTCCTCTTCACAGTTTTAATTGAGTCTCGGGCCCTACAAATCCTTTTGTGTCCTAGGAACATCTACGAACAAAATCAGGTACCCCAGAAATCAAATTGCATATTGGTACAAAATTCCTTGATTCAGGTTCCCTCAAACTACAGAAATTTATTGTGGTCATGCTGGAGGGAATTGGGACATTGGGTTTAGAAGATTCCACATTTTGGTGTGGTCTTGTTAATGGGAACCAGGAATCTTGGATCCAGTTCCCCAAGAACCTTATGTGAGTCTTTCTCTTGATATCCAAAAAACTGGAATTCTAGGTCACCAGGAAATGTCTCAGCGCCTTGATGAGAATGAAGCAGGATTCTGGGTAATGGTCATCCTCATATACAGGAAAACACGGCT
The DNA here is from genome assembly GCF_000164805.1 of Carlito syrichta. Lineage (NCBI taxonomy): Eukaryota > Metazoa > Chordata > Mammalia > Primates > Tarsiidae > Carlito > Carlito syrichta. Next base: position 3,790 of record NW_007261007.1, read on the forward strand.
TCTTGCTAAGGAAGTATGAGGAATTTTGGGTGCACTAATCCTCAATCCCAAAAATCCACAGGGCTTCTTGATTAAGAGGTAACCAAGAATCCGTTGTTTGAAATAGGAATCTGGGTAATGGGAGTACTCCTATACAGGAAACTACAATGCCTATTGCTAAGGAAGAATAAGGAATATGGTTACACGTGTTCTTAATCACAAAAATACTCAGGGTGTCTTGCTAAGGGCTAAACACGAATCAGGGTTTTTGATGCATGAATCTTGGGAAATGGAGTCCTCATGCACAGGCAATTAGACGGCCTTTTTCTAAGAAAGAATAAGGAATCTGGGTTACACGTGTTCTCTATCCCCAAGAAACTACAGGGTGCCTTGGTAGGGCTAAACAAGATTCAGGAATTCGAAACAGGTATGTGGATAAAAGTTCACATTACAGGAAACTTTGTGGCCTCTTGCTAAGGAAAAATACGGAATGTGTTTTACACGGTTCCTCAATCACATAATCTACATGTCATCTTGAAAAGGGCTAAACAAGAATATGGGTTCAAAACAGGAATCTGGGGAAAGGGAGTCCTCATATACAGGACACTAAACAGTCTCTAGCGAAGGAAGAATAAGGAATCTGTGTTACACGAGTACTCAGTACGAAACATTCTCAGGGCGTCTTGCTATGGGACAAACAAGAATCAGGGCTTTGAACTCCCCTCATGTTGTGAAGCTATTTAGCTTGTGGATACTACGAATCAGTCAATTCAGGACTCCAGCAACATTCTGGTCCCCTTGATCGCTGTAAACATGTATCTGGCCCTAAAATTCTGGTAGGTTCCTCAGGACAACTAAGGCCAGATTACAGTACCAAAAGGATCATCTTGCCATATTTCGATGTAACTATGATCTTAAGATGAACCTTGTAAGTCTTAAACTTCCATATGTCCTTTAATTTTGAGAAGGGCTGATGGTTTTGTAGTTGGAAAATATTTAGTAAGTGTTTTTAAAGGTAAGCAGGAATCATGGATTGCCCAACCCTAGGAAACTCCTGGACATCTGTCCTTTTGGATACAGTGTTTTGTAATCCACATCGACAGGGAAAATCAGGGCATCTTGCTGAGAACAAAAAGGGAATTCGGGTTCTTGGAGTTCTAATTAGCAGAAATCTACAGGGCCTCTTGATAAGGTTTAATCAGGAATCTGGGCTTCTAATCCCCACTTTGTTAGGGTGTCTTGTACAAGGGGACAAGGAATCTTGGATTCCAATTCCCCCAAGAGACTTCTAGGAGTCTTACTATAGTTATTTAAACAAGTTGAATTCTACATCACCAGGAAATGTCTTAGTGTCTTGCTGAGAATGAAGCAAGAATCTGGGTAATGGCAGACCTCATACACTGGATACTGCACTTCCTCTTGCTAAGGATGAATAAAGAATCTGGGTTACATGAGTCCTCAATCCCGAAAATCGACAGGACATCTTGTTAAGGGTTAAACAAGAATCAGGGCTTCGAGCACCCTTCATGTTTTAGAGCTATTTGTTTTCTGGATTTTACAAATCAATCATTCCTGAACTCCAGCAGCACTCTGGTACTCTTGATAGTTGTGAAGGTGAATCTGGCACTACAAGTCCATTTAGATACTCGGAACCTCTAATGCCCAATTCAGGACACAACTAATCCTCTCGGATTTTTTCTATGTAAGCCCTGACGTCAGTGTTACCTCGAAATCCTGAAACTTCAGTGGCTCTGCTGTTCGGAATTAGGATTTGGGGATTTGGTGTTCAAATTTTTAGGAGGTATTTTTGAAGGAAAGAAGGAATCTTAGAATCCACGTCCCCAGGCATAATTTTGTCATCTTTCTATGAACTTAAAGGTCAACATGAAACTTCTCGTCGTTTTGCTTAGAACGAAATAGAAATCTGGGTCACTCTGTCCCTTGAAAGTTTCTACTCGTTTTATGCAAAAGGAACCAGGATACTCGGTTTCCATGTAACTTGCAAGCATCTGTCCAATTGCTAACTTATCCCTGGCTTAAAACAGTGCTAATACTTAGGAATTAACAAGGACTTTAGTTAAATGCTAAACTGGAATCTGGGAGTCCGGTTCCCTATATTATTGAGAGCAACATCCTATATGCATACCACAAATCGGGCATTACCTATCCACAGGAACGAGCTGAGTCTCTTCATAGTTGTAACTGAGAATCTGGCCTACATGTCCGTTTGTTTCAAAGGGTCCTGAAAGGCCAGATTCCACAATCAAAGGATCATCTTGCCAAATGTTATTGTGATCACTGGCTTGAGGTTTACCTTGTAGTCTAGAAAATACTGGTGGACATTCGTTTTGGTATTCAGAATATGGGATTACGGGTTCCCACATATTTAGGACGTATTCTTAAGGGGGAACCAGCAATTTTGGATTCCAGGTACCTAGGAAAATTCTGGCCCTATGAGTATTGGTATGTAAGAGTTTGGATATCCACATCACCAGAAAACGTCCGGGTGTCTTTCTGATAATTAAAAATGAATCTGGGTTATGGGAAGCCTCAATCCATGAATTCTACAGTGCTCCATTATAAGGACTTATCTGGAATCTGGGCTTCTAGTTCTCCAAATTCTTCAGAGCAACTTGCTACTTGGAAAGGACAAGTGTCATTATAGATTACCAGCAGCCTTCTGGTTTCTTGATTGTTATAACCATGAACCAGTCTCTGCAATTCAGTTGGTTCCTTGGGACAATTAAACCAGATTCCAGGACTGAAAGAATCATCTCGCCATATTTGTGTGTAACACTTGTCTTAAGATGTACCCTGTAATCCTAAAACGTCGTTTGTGCATCTATTTGATTTGGCTGGGGCTTTTGAGGTTGCTAAGCATGTAGTACATATTTTTAAAGGTAACCAGGAATCACGGATTCCACGTCACTGGGAAAAAACTGGGCATTTGTCCATTTGCATACAGAATTTTGGAGTCCAGATCGCCAGGGAAAATCAGGACATCTTCCTGAGAATGAGAAGAGAATCCGGGTTCAGGGAGTAATCAATCATCAAAATCTATATGGCCTCTTGATAATTTAGTGAGGTATCTGGGCTTGTAGGTCCCTATATTTTCAGAGCTACTTGCTGGGTGGATACCTAAAATCTCGAATTACAGATCCAAGATGATTCCAGTTCACTAGATAGTTGTAATCGAGCATCTGGACCTACAATTACTTTAGATTCTTAAGAACATCTTCGGCCATAAACCAGTTCCCCAGGAATCAATTGGCATTTTTCGAAAAAATTCCTCACTTCAGGTTACCTCAATTTACCAAAATTTCTTGTGGTCAAGCTGGTGAGAATTGGAATATTAGGTTTAGAATATTCCACATTTTTACGATGTCTTGTTAAGTGGAATCTGGTAACTTGGATTACAGTTCCCAGAAACTCTATGGGAGTCTTTCTATTGATATCCAAACAACTGGAATTCTACGTTCATCAGGAAATATCTTTGGCATTGCTGAGAATGGAGCAGGAATCTTAGTAATGGGAGTCCTCATATACAGGAAACTACATGACCTCTTGCAATGGGAGAAAAAGAAATCTGGGTTCCACAAGTGGATTCTTCCTAAGAGATCCAAAGGTATCATTGATTTGAAGCATGTGACTGGGGAATGGGAGTGCTCATATATAGGAAACTTCACAGCCTCTTGCTAAGAATGAATAAGGAATCTGGGAAACACATGTCCTCAATCCTAAATAGGTACAGGGCGTCTTTCTAAGGGCCAAACAAGAAAAAGGGTTTCGAAGAAGGAATCTGGGTAATGGGAGTCTCCATATACAGCAACCTACAGAGTCTATGCTAAGAAAGAACAAGGAATCTGGTTTTCACGAGTCCTCAATGCCAAAAATCTACTGGCGTCTTGCTAAGGGCTAAACAAGAATCAGGATTTCGAAGCAGGAATCTGGGGAATGGGAGTCCTCATATACAGGAAACTACACAGGCTCTTGCTAAGGAAGAATAAAGAATCTGGGTTACATGAGTCCTCAATTCCTATAATGTACAGGGCGTCTTGCTAAGGCCTACAAGACTCCGGGTTTCGACGTCTCCATATTTTTCCGAGCTGTTCCCTATGTGGATATTATGAATCTGTCATTCCATAATTCCAGCTACATTCTGGCCCTATCGATAGGTTAAACGAAAATATGGCTCTACAAGTCCATTTAGATTCTGGATCCTCTAATGCCAAATTGTAGGACACAAGTAATCATCTCGGGTTTTTTGAATGCAATCCCTGATTTCAGGGTTACCTCGTACTTCAGAAACTTCTGGTAGTTCATCTATTCGAAATAAAGACCTTGGGTTTAGATGTTACACAAAGTTTAGAAGGTATTGTTGGGAGGGAATGAGGGTCTTGGTGTCCAAGTCCACAGGAACTTTCTGGAGTCTTTCTATTGGGAGCCACGGGTCTGTACTTCCAGGGCACTGGGAAACATCTGATCTTATTGCTGAGATCAAAACAGGAATCTGAGACACTATGTCCCTAAAAGCTTCTACTCATGTTACCAATGTGGAACAAAAAAATCAGTTTCCATATGACTAGCAAACTTCTGGGCAGTTGCTAATTTTTCCCTGGCTTAAGTATATTCTCATAACTCCAAGCCTACATTATTTTTCTAAATGCTAATCAGGCATTTGGGAGTCCCAGGCCCCACATTTTTCAGAGATAATTCCTATATCCGTACCACAAATATGTCATTACCAATCACCAGGAACCAGCAGCTCCTCTTCTTAGTTGTAATAGAGAATTTGACCAACTGCCTGTTTTTTTTTTTGCAGGAGGCTGTAAGGCCAGATTCCACATCCGAATGAATTATCTCGCCATTTTTAGTGTAATTTCTGGCTTCAGGTTTACCTCCTAATCCAGAAACTACTGCTGGAATTTTAGGTTGATTTCGTAACTTGAGATTAGGAGTTCCCACATATTTAGAACTTATTCTTAATGGGGATCCAGTAATCTTGTACTCCAGGGCACTCCTGACCTTTTGGGCAAATGAATATTGGTATATAAGAGTTTCTACTTCTACATCATCAGGTAACGTCCGTGAGTCTTACTGAGAACAAAACGAATTTGAGTTACGTGGGTCGCCAATTCAAGAAGTCTACATGGCCCCCTGTAAGGGCTAATCTGGAATCTGTGCTTCTAATTCCCCACATTATTTAGTGCTACATGCCTTTTGATATGACAATTTTGTCATTATAGTTTCTCAGCAACCTTCGGGTTTTCTTGATAGTTGTAACCGAGAATGTGGACCTACAAGTTCATTGGATTCCTCGGGACAACAAAGGGCAGATTTCAGGAGCTAAAGATTCTTCTCGCCATATTTGTAGGTAGCTGTCGTCTTTAGACGTACCTTGTAATCGAAGACTTCCGTTTGTCCTTCAATTCGGATAGAGGCCTGGTGTTTTGAGGTTGCCAAATATTTATTAGGTACTTTTAAGGGTAATCAGGATTCATGGATTCCACGCTCTAGGAAACTTCTTGGCATCTGCCTATTTGTTTTCAGAATTTTGGGATCCACATCACGAGGGAAAATCAGGACATCTTGCTGAGAATGAAAAGGAAATCCGATTCTAGATGTCCTCATTTGCCAGAATCTACAGGGCCTCTTCATTAAGTTTAATCAGCAATCTGGGCTTCTAGGTCCATATAATTTTCAGAGCTACTTGCTCCGTGGATGCCCTAAATCTGACATTAGAGATCCCCAGGAACTTGCTGGTCCTCTTGATAGTTGTAATTGAGGATCTGGACTTATAAATCCTTTTGTGTCCTTGGAACATCTACGAACATAATCAGTTACCCCAGGAATCAAATGGCATATTGGTACAAAATCTGTCAATTTAGGTTACCTCAAACTACAGACATTTCTTGTGGTCGGGCTGCTCGGAATTGGGACATTGGATTTAGAAGATTCCACATTTTGGGGTGATCTTGTTAAGGGGACCAGGAATATTGGATTACAGTTCCCCAGGAACCTTATGGGAGTCTTTCTCTTGATATCCAAACAACCGGAATTCTAGGTCACCAGGTAATGTCTCAGAGCCTTACTGAGAATTAAACAGTCATCTGGATAATGGGAGTCCTCATATACAGGAAACTACACGGCCTCTTGCTAAGCAAGAATAAGGAATTTTTGTTGCACTAGTCCTCAATCCCAAAAATCCACAGGGCGTCTTATTAAGAGGTAACCAAGAATCCGGTTTTTGAAGTAGGAATCTGGGTAATGGGAGTCTCATATAAAGGAAACTTCACTGCCTATTACTAAGGAAGAATAAGGAATATGGTTACACGTGTCTTCGATCACAATAAAATTCAGGACGTCTAGCTAAGGGCTAAACACGAATCAGGTTTTTTGATGCGTAAATCTGGGGAAATGGAGTTCTCATATACAGGTAATTACACGACCTTTTGCTAAAAAAGAATAAGGAATCTGAGTTACACGTGTTCTCAATCCACAAAAAAATACAGGGTGCCTTTCTAAGAGCTTAACAGGATTCAGGGATTCGAAACAGGAATGTGACTAACAGTCCTCATTACAGGAAACTTCGCAGCCTCTTGCTAAGGAAAAATAAGGAGTCTGTTTTACAGTGTTCCTCAATCACAAAATCTACATGTCGTCTTGTTGAGCATTAAACAAGAATCAGGGTTTCAAAACAGGAATCTGTGGAAAGGGTGTCCTCATATACAGGACACTACAAGGCCTCTAGCGAAGGAAGAATGAGGAATCTGCGTTACACGAGTACTCAATAAGAAAAAAATTTTCAGGGCGTTTTGCTACAGGAAATACAGGAATCAGGGTTTCGAACTCCCCTCATTTTGTGAAGCAATTTAGCATGTGGATATTAAGAATCAGTCAACTCCGGACTCCAGCAACATTCTGGTCTCCTTGATATTTGTAAACGGGTATCGGGCCTTACAAGTCCGTCAGGTTCCTTGGGACACCTAAGGCCAGAATGCAGGACCAAAAGAATCATCTTGCCATATTTAGATGTAACTGTGGTCTTAAAATGAACTTTGTAAGTCTTAAACTTCCGTTTTTCCTTTTATTTCGAGAAGGGCCGATTGTTTTGCAGTTGCCAAAAGTTTAGTAAGTATTTTTAAAGGTAACCAGGAATCATGGATTCCTCATCCCTAGGACACTTCTGGGCATCTGTCTTTTTGGATACAGTGTTTTGTAATCCACATCGACAGGGAAAATCAGGGCCTCTTGCAGAGAACGTAAAGGGAATCCGGGTTCTTGGAGTTCTCATTCACAGACGTCTACAGGGCTTCTTGATAAGGTTTAATCAAGAATCTGGGCTTCTAGGTCCCCACATTCATAGGTTGTCTTGTACAAGGGATCTAGGTATCTTGGATTCCAATTCCCCAAGAAACTTCTAGGAGTCTTTCTATTGTTATCCAAACAACTTGAATTCTTCATCACCAGGAAATGTCTCAGTGTCTTGCTGTGAATGAAGCAGGAATCTGGTTAATAGCAGTCATCATAAACATGATACTGCACTGCCTCTTGCTAAGGATGAATAAGGAATCTGGGTTACATGGGTCCTCAATCTCAAAAATTGACAAGGCGTCTTGGTAAGGGCTAAACAAGAATCACGGTTTTTAGCACCCTTCATGTTTAAAGCTATTTATAAGCTGGATATTACGAATCAATCATTCCTGGACTCCAGCAACACTCTGGTTCTCTTGATAGTTGTGAACGAGAATCTGGCACTACAAGTCCATTTAGATACTCGGAACCTCTGATGCCAGATTGCAGGACACAAGTAATCCTCTCAGATGTCTTGTATGTAAGCACTAACTTCACTGTTACCTCGTACTCCAGAAACTTCAGTGAACTCACTGTACGGAATTAGGACTTCGGGTTTAGGTGTTCAAATTTTTAAGAGGTATTTTTGGAAGGGATCCAGGAATCTTAGAATCCACATCCCCAGGCATATTCTTGTCATCTTTCTATGGGTATACTAGAGTCTGGACTTCCAGGTCAACAGGAAATATCCCGTCATTTTGATTAGAACGAAATAGGAATATGGGTCACTGTGTCCCTTGAAACTTTCTACACGTGTTAATTAGAGGAACCAGGAAACACGGTTTCTGTATAACTTACAAACATTTGGCAAATTGCTAACTTATCCCTGGCTTAAGAGAGTGCTCATACTTAGGAATTGAAAAGGACTTTTGCTAAATGCTAATCTTTAATCTGGGAGTCCTGGTCCCATAGTATTCAGAGCAACGTCCTATATGCATACCACAAATCGGGCATTTCAGATCCCCAGGAACGTGCTGCACCTCTTGATAGGTGTAACTGAGAATCAAGCCTACTGGTCCTTTTGTTTCATAGGGTCCTGAAAGGCCAGATTCCACAATCAAAGGATCATCTTGACATTTGTTAATTTGACCACTGGCTTCAGCTTTACCTCGTAGTCCAGAAACTACTGCTGTACATTCGTTTAGGTATTCAGAATATGGGATTAGGGGTTCTCACATACTTAGGACCTATTTTAAGGGGGAACCAGTAATCTTGGATTCCAGGTTCCTGGGAAACTTCTACTCCTAAGATAATTGGTATGTAAGAGTTTGGACATCCACTTCAAGAGAAAAAGTCTGGGTGTTCTGACAGTAAGAAAGGACTCTGTGTTCTGGGAGGCCTCAATCCATGAATTCTACAGGGCTCCATTATAAGGGCTTATCTGGAAGCTGGGCTTCTAGATCTCCAAATACTTCAGGGCAACTTGCCACTTGGAATGGACAAGTGTCATTATAGATTCCCAGCAGACTTCTGGCTTCTTGATTGTTATAACCAAAACCAGTCTCTGCAATTCAATTGGTTTCCTCTGTACAACTAAACCAGATTCCAGGACTGAAAGAGTCATCTCGCCATATTTTTGTGTAACAGTTGTCTTAATGTGTACCCTGTAATCCTAAAACTTCCATTTGTGCTTCTATTTGATATGGGCTAGGGGTTTTGACGTTTCGAAGAATGTAGTACATTTTTTTAAAGGTAACCAGTAATCACGGATTTCACATCCCTGGGAAAAAGCTGGGCATTTGTGTATTTGCACACAGAATAATGGAATCCACATCGCCAGTGAAAATTAGGGCATCTTGCTGAGAATGAGAAGAGAATCTGGGTCCAAGGGAGTCCTCAGTCATCAAAATCTATGTGGCCTCTTGATAAGTTTAATGAGGAATCTGGGTTTGTAGGTCCCTACATTTCTCAGAGCTACTTGCTGGGTGGATACCTAAAATCTCTAATTACACATCCAAGAAGATTCCAGTCCTCTTGATAGTTGTAATCGAGCATCTGGACTTACAATTCCTTTTGTTTCTTTTGAACATCTTCGGCCATAATCCAGTTCCCCAGGAATCAATTGACATTTTGTGACAAAATACCTCGCTTCAAGTTACCTCATATTACCGGAATTTCTTGCGGTCAGGTTGGTGGGTATTAAGATATTGGGTTTATAATATTCCACATTTTTACAATGTCTTGTTAAGGGGAATCTGGTAACTTGGATTACAGTTCCCAGGTACTATATGGGCGTGTTTCTATTGATGTCCACACAACTGGAATTCTACATTCATAAGGAAATATATCGGGTATTGCTGAAAATGGAGCAGGAATCTGCATAAAGGGAGTCCTCATATATGGGAAACTACATTGCCTCTTGCTACAGAAGAGAAAGGAATCTGGGTTACACGAGTCCTCAAATTCCAAAAACCTACAGGGAGTCTTACTAAGGGAGAAAAATTTATCAGGGATTTGAAATATGAATCTCATATATAGGAAATTTAACATCCTCTTGCTAAGAATG
>NW_007261008.1:0-4515 GCF_000164805.1 Carlito syrichta
AGTTTATGTAGAAATACATTAGATAATGCTGGTGCTTTGTCCTACAGATAATAAGAATGTTCCTTAGATAGACTGTCAACTTCTATTGTGATAGAATAACAGAAACCTAAGAATTGTATCTATCAGAGGAATTACATATAAAAATATTTGCAATATATGCACCTATAAACATATACCATTTAAAAAGTTAGCCTAGAGCAATAATATCGACTGATTTCAAATGTCCCACACTAATGTGAAGCAAATATGTGATATATCCAAAAAGTAATATAAGGAATATTTCTCAGTTCTAAACATCTTCAATATCACATACAGGTAACACCTGAAAATTAGTGACAAAAACTGTAAAATGTTATATGTTCATAATTACAATAAAGAAAACCAGAAACCTAGCTGACTTGAATCACAGAACATTTTAAAAATAACTGGGAAGTCATTGGCCAGAGAAAACACCTTTCCTATCAGAGCAATTTTAAAATACACTAATATGCGTTATGTTGACACACTCACTCAACCATATATTTTAAAAACCACTCAATATCGTAAAGCTATCACAAAATCTGTTTTTTGCATTTTAATCATCATTGGCATTTTAATGATTTCAAAATATAGCCATATTGTAGAGCTTGAGGTTGCATATTGCTGCATTACTAGTTTCATTGCATGTGACTTTTCATCTTAGTAGCAATAACTTCTAGTAAACAAAGCCATTCACAGTACTTTTATTGGGCCAGATGGAGCTATAGCACTGGAAGTATGGTGCTAAGTAAAATTTTAAGGCTACTATGCTACACTCAACTATTTAGTTAGGCATTAAAATTAGATCTTTCCAGGGATGATTGGATATTTTTCATGATCTTTTTCTCCTCGTGACAATTCTAGTTTGACATTTTTGGTAAAAAAGAGATTACCTATGGTTCCAGACTTTGAGGCTGTCATTAAAATATGAACTCTAGGCCAGGCTCCATGGCTCAGCTTGTAATACTGGCACTTTGGGGGAGGCTGAGGTGAGTGAATTGCCTGAGCCAGCGGGTTCGAGACCAGCCTGGGCAACTTAGCGAGATCTCATCTCTACAATAAATCAAAAATTAGCCAGACATGGTAGTGGGTTCCTGTAGTTCAGGCTACTTGGGAGGCTGAGCCCATCAGCTCAGCTGGGGTGCTGTGAGCATGCGTGCCACTGCACTCAAGCCTGGGTGATGGAGTGAGTCCAACTCCAAAAAAAAAAAACAAACCTAAGAAAAAACCGAAGCCGAGCTCGGTGGCTCACCTGTAATCCCGCGCTTTTGGGAGGTTGAGGTGAGTGAATTACCTGAGCCCTGTAGTTCCAGCTACTTGGAAGGCTGAGGCAGAAGGATCGCAGGAGCCCAGCAGGTAGAAGGCTGCGGTGGCCGAGAGCGGCGACCGCACTTCAGTCTGGGCGACAGAGTGAGACTCCAACTCAAAAGAATAAAAGAATTGAAAAAAGAATAAAACTATACTAAATAAAAGTAATTAAAGTTAGATTTAAACTACTCATGATTATATTTAGAAACATCTCTATTATATTAAAATTTTAACGAAGATTATTTTTAATATCCAAAAAATCTGGGATATGTTAATAATATTTAACAAAACTAAATTCTCTAGGTATTTAAAATGTGTTAAAGATTAGTTTTGTCTTAATAAAATGCAATACCAATATAATATTGTCTGTAAAAATCATTTTCTAAAAATTGTTTTTTACTCACTAGGTATCTTTCTAGATTGCAAATATATAATCAATTTTATTACACACACACACTTTCAACCTGTAAGCACAAAAGTGAAAAGTATAAAATTAAAATTTTTATTTTGTCTCTTGAAGCAAATAAAAATAGCTTATTCTTTGAAATGATAGAGTACATAATTGTATCATAAATATCTTCCAAAGTCAATCAGATTTTAACATAATATTTAAAGAGAGTAGGATTGAAAATAAGTGTTAGTGTAGCACTAGTGATATCAGAGATTATTTTAATTTGCTCATAAGCAAACATTTATACAAGCAAAATGTTTATTTTAATACAAATAGAAATAATCGAATTAAATTTTATACAAATGGCTTTACAACTTTTATAACTTGAGATGAGGGTAAAGTCAGAATACAATTTTTAAAAACTGAGTTGATTTAAAATAATGTTAAGTAGGTAATAGTAAAAGAGTCACAGGGATATAACAAAAATCCTGAAGTTATTACATAAATAAGTGATATGGTGGAAATACAATTATAATCCGTTCCCTCTATGTTATTATGAAAGAAGCAGAGGTCTAGGAAAACTGGAGTATTTGCACAATTTTGCAAAATTATTTATTGTAAAAGGAACTCAAAGTCAGGTGCAGTGACTCACAGCTGTAATCTCGCACTCTGGGAGCCAAAGGCAGGAAGATTGTTAGAGTCCAGCAACTCAAGACCAGTCTGGGCAATACAGCAAGTCCTTGTCTCTATGGAAAAAAATGAAGCATGGTGGCACATGTCTGTAGTTCCAACTATTTAGGAAGCTAAGGCATAAGGATCTCCTGAGCCAAGGAGGTCAAGGCTGCAGTAAGCCATGACCACACCATGCATTTCAGCCTAGGCTACAGAGTGAGACACTGATGCAAACAAAACAAAAATTAAAAAATAAAAGGAACTCAAAATACCTGCCTCCTAGTACCTTCTGCTGTGGAGGATGGATTACATCCCCCTACTATTCTTTTCATAATTGCATCAATCAAAATATAATTGTACAAATTATGAGTGTACTTTTATAATTAATTTTTAAGAAAAATCTGAAACACTCTCTTCAAAAACTAACTCAAAACAAATAATACTAGCAATAGATACATAGACTCATACCCTTGCATGTTCTCGAAACAAAAGGAAGAATACATTGTCTTAACTAAACAAGATTGCTTATGTAGGTTTTAGTAACTAGAGTGGATACCTATTGTTCATTATATTTTGAAAAAATGTCTTTGCATTTTTTTACTAAATTAAAACTTTAAATATTGTGATCCTTTTTAAATCTGACTTTTCATATTTTTACATATTTTGTTCTGGTACCTTTGCATGCCACTCTATACTTTTAAAAATGGTCCACCTGAATATAATTTACATGCATTTATTCTTTAAATGTATTACCCGAGGATAGTGATTTTGGTTGTGCTTACATAATATATGTGTATGCTCTTGGAAACAAATGCAAGACAAAAAGTTCAGTAGATGGCTGACAGCAATGGTCTTGCACATTCCATAAAACTTTTCCCATAGATTCTAGAGAAGTTCTTTAGGAGATAATTTAGAAAGTATTTTGCTCTTTTGTATTCTCTTCTGAAAGATTTGTAATGAGCTGTGCTTCCACTAAGGTATTTCTCAGGATGTACTAGCTTTTTACATAACCATAAATTTTGTTTACACCTCCCTATATAGTAGAATTTTGATTTTTTAATGTAAATAAAATGTTCTTCTTAAATACATAAGTGTAGAAACTTTCTATGAGGGCTCTGTTATATCTATGAAATCTATGATATCTATCCTAAGATAGTTAGCTCTTCATTGTCAGGGAAAAAGAGTCTTAGTTCAATAAATTATATTTACATGTGACAAGAGTGTACGGAAAATCTACAACTTACTTAACAATTTCCCAAACATTCAAAATCCTTCCTCCTTGAGGAGTATTACCATTTTATATATAACACTCCCATAGCAGTGAAGAGGGAAAGCAGTAAAATAAAATAAAAACTTAATCCTATTACTTGCATACTGATTAGCATAGCATTTAACTAAATCTCTTGAAACTAAAATAAAAGATTTGAATGTGAGATTTCCACATATGGACTATACACAACATCTCTCGAGATGCCAAATTTTGTTACAGCTAATTAAAATCACAATGCGATAACACCACAAACTTACTGCAATAACTTTAGAAATAAATGTGATGACTGTACCAAGTGCTAGTGAAGGTGATGAGCTACTGGAGCTCTCATACATCATTGATGGGAATGCAAGATAGGGTAACCACTTTGGGGAAGCATTCTTTAGTCTTATGAAGTTAAACACACACTTAACCTTATAAACCAAAAATTATATTCCTAACTGCTTAACAAGTTAAAAATAAAAATGTCTTCCCAAAAATATTATGTGACGGTATCACATAGAATCTCTTAGTTATAGATGAGTATTTGAATAAATATCCAATGATGGAATACTATTCAGAAAAACCAAGGAACGCTAATGTTAGGCCAACAATACAGCTAAATATTGAATGTACCATGTTACGTGAAAAAAGGGCAGTCTCAAAAAGTTATATGCTATGTGGTTTAATTTATATGACATTCTAGAAAGAGAAGCTGTAAGAATAGGAAACTAATCAGTGGTCACCACGGGCTTAGAATGGAAGGCAAGATTGTATAGAAAGGACAGAGAAATTTGGGTCTTAGTACTGAGTTTATGACCACATGTATATGTCAAAGCTTGCAGGACTGCACATTTTACAAACTGAACTTTACTGT
>NW_007261009.1:0-13245 GCF_000164805.1 Carlito syrichta
TGGGAGTCTGGGGGACCACCATGCTCTGACTCGATTTTGGGGATGTCTCACCAAGATGAGGTCTGGCCACATCGTCGGGCTGGTCTCAAAACCCTGGGCTCAGACAGCCTCCCACATCGGCCTCGCAGGGCATGGGACTGATGGCCATGAGCCACAGTGCCTGACATGAACTTGATTGTTCTGTTGGTGGAGGTGTGACTGTCCCCAGGATGGAGGACACTGCATCCTGTGTAGCCAGGACCACAGGCATCACCACGTGAGAATCCAGTGTTTGCATTCTGGGTAGCAATGAAAACTTGCTAAGTGGCCCAGGCTGATCTTGACTCCCAGGCTCCAGTGGTTCCCCACTTCGGTCTCCCAAAGCCACAGTCTGATATTCTGCCAATAAATTATCTTTTGGGAACTTTAGGCCCAATTCTGGGGCTTCCTTCCCAAATGATCTGTGTCTGTTGATGGTGATACCAGCTCCATACACAAATGGATGCTCTTTTTTTTCCTCTTTTTCATTTTTTCTTTGAGTCGGATTCTCACTACATCCCCCAGGATGGAAGGCAGTGGCTCACTTCCAGCCACCACAGCCTGGGATGCTGAGGAGGGAGGATGGCTGAAGCCCAGGAGCCCAAGGCCAGCCTGGGCCATGCAGGGAGACCCCGTTTTCGTACCCACCCAAACGGGGGTCTTCAGTCACAGTGCCTGTAGTCCTGGCCACTCTAGAGACTGAGGCAGGTAGATTGCTGGAGCCCACAATTTCGAGACTGGTGGTGAATGACATTCGAGACTTTGGAACCCAGCCTGGACCACAGAGCCAGACCCTGTCTCCAAAAACATGTGAATCTACACAGATTCTAAAATGCACATGGTGTGTTCACAGGGCAACTGGCTTTACAGTCAGGAAAAATGGGATTGGGAGGAAACAAATATCCTCAGGTGAGAGATGTGCCCCTGGCCTTTCTTGTCAGAAGGTTCTCGTTGCTGAGTCAGAAGGTAGGCCTGCCTGAGGCACATTCACAGCTCAGAGAGGTGAGCCTGCAGGAACACATCCAGGAAGCCTTGGGAACTTCCACACCAAAGCGAGGGCAGCCATTTGGGGTGGTTGTGGCTGAAAGGTGCCGAGCTTTGGGGGCCTTCACATGTGGGGGGAGAAAGAACTGAGGGCAGAAGTTTTGCATGAGAATGGATCTTTCTTTCTTTTTCTTTCTTTCTTTCTTTCTTTCTTTCTTTCTTTCTTTCTTTCTTTCTTTCTTTCTTTCTTTCTTTCTTTCTTTCTTTCCTTTCCTCCCTAGGTTTCCCAGGCTGCTCTCAAACCAACCAACTCATGCCATGCTCTCGTCCTGGGCCTCTCAAACTGCTGGTTACATAGGCTTTCCATTTTATTGATATCCTGGTCTCCCACCTGGTCTTGAACTCTGGGCCGGAGGTGATTCTCCTGCTGTGGCATGGCTTCATACAGGAATTTCTGGGTTTTGATAGGGGTCAAGTGGGGACTACCTATGGTGTCCAGCCTGGTCTGGAGCTCCCGGGATTCAGCCATCTTCCTGTCTCGGCCTCCCCAAGTGCTGAAGAGACAGGTGTTAGTCTCCCAGCCGTCTCTGCTCCCCTGAAGGTTTGAGTCACGCCCTCCCTTTGCCCATGGCTGTCCCTGAACAAGCTAGCAGGTTCACCCTGGAGAACAAGGTGGGAGGAGGGGTGGACTTCCTGGCGGAGACACATCCATGCACCAGTCCCTCCCCATGGGGAGGCAGGGTGGGCAACTCCAGCCACCCTCTTTGGGGTCCTAGGTCGTCAAAAGAGAGCAGACCTTGCGGTGGGGCCCCAAGAGGGGTGTTGAGGCCCAGCGGAGGGGTGCTCATGCCTGTCTTCTCAGTGTCCTGGAATGCTGAGGTGAAAAGATGACCTGAGCCCCCAGGTAGGAGATCAGCCTGGGCACCATGGCCAGACCTCGCCTCTAAAAGAAGCCAAAAAAGAGAGCCGAACTTGGTGATGCAGGACTTTCATTCCAGCCCTTTGGAAGACTGCAGCAGAATGATCGCCAGAGATCATCCTTTGGGGGCCATGATGGCTGAGTGTGGTCCCATGTGCTCAGGCCTGGGTGACAGAGTGGGACACTAAGAATAATACCAACAACCACCACCACCACCACCACATGCCAGTCTCAGGGACTCAGCCTGGCATCCCAGCCCTTCAGAGGCTCAGGCAAGTGGTCAGCCTGAGCCTTTCTTTGGGTTTGACACCAGCCCAGTATATGGGGCAAGACCTCATCTCGTCCATGAAAATCAAATCCAAAGATTAGCCGGCTGTGGTGGTAAAGGCCTGTGGTTCCAGCCAATCGGGGGCTGAGGTTGAAGGATCTCCTGAGTCCCACAGGGGGAGTCTGTGGTGTCTGTGAGCATTCCCCTGCACTCTAACCTTGGCAATATAGAGGAATTCTGACTACAAATAATAATAAGAACTACTACCACCACCACCACCCCATCCACCCAGAGCAAGGTGTCACCCTCAGGAATGGGAGAGGAAAAGGCACTTCCCTGCCTGTCATTTGCAGGATGTTTCAAGGGTGGCCACTGAGCACATCCATCACGCACCTTCTGCCACATATCCCAGAAGGCCTACCTCCACATTCCACATTCGTGCCCAATGGCAATGACTGGTATGAGCTAATGGAAGAGAGAGCCCAGGGTTAGGGCAGCCGTAGGGCACAGAGAAATCAAGGCAGTCTGGCAATGCTGTGACCAGCCCGGATTCTGGTCACCTGGTCTGCCACTTTAGTGTCGGGGAAAGGCCCCTTCCTCTCCTGATCACTCCATCATCCCCTGCCTGAGCTGACTTTTCCCTGGAGAGCCATGGACGCCCATCGTGATTCACTTGGGAGGCATCGTTTTTGTTGCTGGAGTCTCCATCAGATGGGCTGGAGCACAACAGCATGATCATGGCTCCTGAGACCTCAATATGTGGGACCCAGGCAGTCCTCCTGCCTCAGTCCCTGAGTAGCCAGGTCTCCAGGGCCCACCACACCTGTATCAATTTTGGAGACCTGTTGCTCTGACAAGGTCTGGCCATGGTGCCTAGGCTGTTGAGGCTGTGGTGGTCGAGAGCGGGCCCCTGCACTCCAGCCTGGGTGAGAGAGTGGGATCCCGACTCAGAATAATAATACCAACCACCACCACCACCACAACCATGGCCAGGCTCAGGGGCTCAGCCTAGAAATCCCGGCCCTTTGCTGGCCCAGGTAAGTGAACGGTCTGTGGCTGTGTGTTCAACACCAGCCAGGGACATAGAGCTTGTATCAACCACCAAAAAAAAAATCAAAATATTAGCCATGCATGGTGGCTCAGGCTTGAGGTTCCAGTCACTCTGGGGACCAAGGTGGGAGGATCGCCTAAGCCTGGCAGGTGGACTCCACAGTGACTATGAACATGTCCCTGAACTCTGGTCTTACAGATTGGGATGCCGACTCCAAATAATAATCACCACCACCACCACCACCACCCCTGCCACCCAGAGCGAGTAGTCATCCTCAGGGATGTGAAAGGAAAATGCACTTTTAGACCTGACATTTGTGGGAGGTTTCAAAGGTGGACACCGGGCATGTCCATCCCACGTCTTTGACCACATGCCCCAGAAAAACTGCCTCCACCCTCCACATTCGTGACCAACATGAAATACGTGTGTGAGCTCAGAGAACAGATGGCCCTGAGCTAGGACAGCCATCGGGCACCAAGCGATCAAGGCGTTCTGGCAACACCGTAGCCAGCCCAGGATCCGGTCACCTTGTCTTCCACCTTCTGGCACGGGGAGGGCCCCTTCCTCTCCTGATCACTCCATCGTCCCCCTCCTACACTGGTCTTTCCCTAGGAAGCCATGGACGTCCACTGTGATGCAAGGTGGAGGCGTCATTTGTGTTGCTGGAGTCTCTGTCTGCAGGGCTGGGGCATGGCAGCATGATTGTGGCTACCAGGGCCTCAACCTGTGGGGCTCAGGTGGTAATCCCGACTCGGCCCATGAGCAGCCGGGTCTCCCTGGGTCATCATGCCTGACTCAATTTTGGGACCACTTGCTGAGATGAGGTCTGGTTACATCACCTGAACTGCTCTCCAACCCTGGGCTCAGACAGTCACCCTCCTCGGCCTTCCAGGGCATGGAGCTGATGGCCGTGAGCCACAGTGCCTGGCCTGGACTTGTCCTTTCTGCCTGTGGTGGCGATGCAAAGCAATGCACCTAAATGGAGGCCAATGCATCCAGTGTATCCGCCACCACATGCTACTCCAGTGTTTGCATTCTGGGGAGCGATGAAGTCTCACTATGTGGCCCAGGCTGGTCTCGAACTCCCAAGCTCCAGCAGTCCCCCTTTAAGCCTACCAAAGCCACAGCCTGATTGTCCACAGAACCACTATCTTTTGGGAACTCTAGACCCAAGCTGGGGCCTCTTCGCAAATGATCTCTGTTCACGATGATCCCAGTTCCATACACAAATGGATGATCTTCTTTTTTTCCTTTTTCCTTTCTTTCTTTGAGTTGGAGTCTCAATCCATCGCCCAGGCTGGAGGGCGGTGGCTCACTTCCGGCCACCACAGCTTTGACCCTCCAGGCTCTGATGTTTTCTTTGGAAGTCTGAGGAACCAGAATGACAGGCATGTGCCATCATGCCTGGCTCATTTGTGATGGAGGCTAGAGACGACTGTCACCAAAGTGCCAGGGCGGGTCTAGTCCCACAGGCTCAGGCTGGCTGCTTGCCTTGGGCTTCCAAAATGATAGAATGACGAGCTTAAGCCCCAGAACCTGGCTGTGATCCTTTGTCGAAAACAAACCAGATGGTCTGGCATGGTGGCCCACCTTTAGAATCCCAGCACTCTGGGAGGCTGAGGCGGGAAGATGGTGAAGCCCAGGAGCCCAAGGCCCACCCGGGTCCTGCAGGGAGAACCTGTTTCCACACCCATCCAAACAGTGGGTCTAGGGTCAAGGTGCCCATTTTCCCGGCCACTCCAGAGGCTAAGGCAGGTGGATTGCCGGAGTTCATGATTTCTCAGCTGGCGGTGATTGACAGTCATTTCTCCTGACTCCAGCTTGGGCCACAGAGCCAGACCCTGTCTCCAAAAACATGAGAATCGTACACTGATTCTCAATTGCACATGATGAGTATGCAGGACGACTGTTTTAGAGCCAAGAAAAATGGGATTGGGGGATGAAATGTACCCAGATGAGGGATGTGTCCCTGGCCTTTCTTGGCAGAAGGTCCTTGTTGCCTAGTCGGAGGGTCGACCTGTCTGGATCACATTTCACACCTCAGAGAGGAGAGCCAGCAGGAAGCCAGCCAAGGAGCCTTGGGAACTCCTGAACCATGCTGGGCCTGCCATTTGTGGGGGGTTAGGGTTTAAGGGTGCCGAACTTGGGGGACCTTCACATGTGGGGGGCCGGGGGAAAGAACTGAGGGCAGAAGTTTTGCAGGAGAATGGATTTCTTTCTTTATTTCCTTCCTTCCTTCCTTCCTTCCTTCCTTCCTTCCTTCCTTCCTCTTTCTTTTCTTTCCTCATTAGATTGCTCAGACTGCACTCAAACCGCCAACTTGGACCATGCTCTCAGCCTGGGCCTCCCATACTGCTGGGTTCTCAGGCTTTTCATTTGATCCTGGTCTCTGGCCTGTTTTTGAATGGGCCGGAGTCGGTACTCCCGCCAAAGCAGAGACTCACCCAAGGCTTTCTGGGTTTTGATAGTGGTCGAGGTGGGGGCTTGTTATGGTGTCCAGCCTGGACTGGAGTTCCCAGGCTCTGGCCATCTTCCCATCTCGGGCTCCTCCAGTGCTGAGGAGACAGGAGTGAGTCGCCTGACGCCACTGAAGGTTTTTGATTCAAGTCCTCCCTTTCCCAGAGGCGCCCCCTGGGAGGAGCAAGCAGTTCAAACCTGTAGAACAAGGTGGGAGTAGGTTTGGGGCCCTGGCAGAGACATGCCTTTGCACCAGGTGCTGCCCCTGTGGGAAATTAGGGGGGAGAATTCCTCCATTTTCTCTAAGATCCTGAGTCATTGGAAGGGAGCAGGCCTCATGGTGGGCCCTGAGTGGTGTGGAGGCCAGGAACCTGGGCTCACGCCACCAAACTGGAGCTCTGGTAGGCTGAGGTGAGAGGATGGCTTGAGCCCATGTATTCAAGACCAACCCGGGCACCTTGGCATGACCTCGTCTCTACAAGAAGCCAAAAAAATGAGCCAAGCTTGGTGGCACAGGCATTTCATTCCAGTCACTCAGGAGGCTGTGGCGGGAGGAACGCTGCAGCCCAGCTGGTGGAGGCTGCGGTGGATGAGAGCAGGCCCCAGCACTCTGGCATGGGTGACAGAGTGGGACTCCAACTCAGAATAATAATGCAAATCTCCACCACCACCACAAACACAGTCCAGGCTCAGGGGCTCAGCCTGGCATCTTGGCACTTCATAGCCCCATGCGAGTGATGGAGAGAAACTTTGGGTTCAACACCAGCCTGGGACATGGTGAGATCCTGTATCATTCTTAAAAAATAAATTCAAAGATTATCCGGGAGTGGTGGTGCAAGCCTGCTGTTCCAGCCACTTTGGAGACTGAGATGGTAGGGTCACCTGAGCCCAGCAGGTGGAGTCTGCCATGGCTGTGAGAGTGCCCCTGCCTTCTGGTCTTAAAGAGCGTGATTCTGACTCCAAATAATAATAATCACCACCACCACCACCCCTGCAACCCAGCACGAGGAGTCACCCTCAAGGATGGGAGAGGAAAATGCACTTTCAGTCTGTCGTTTGTGGGAGGATTCAAAGGTGGCCACCTGGCACATCCGTCCTGAGCCTTTGGCCATGATCCCGAGAAGACCTGCGTCCACCCTCCACATTTAGCCTCCTGGGAAAGACGAGTGTGAGCTCACGGAACAGATGACTCTGACTTAGGGTGGTCATTGGGCACTGAGCGATCAAGGAGGTCTGGTAATGCCACTGCCAGCCCAGGATTGAGTCACCTTGTCTTCCACTTTTGGGCGTGGGGAGGGTTCCTAACTTCCCTCGATCACTCCATTGTCCCCCTCCCACTAGGACCTTTCCCTGGGGTGCTGTGGACCCCACGTCATGATGCAAGAAGGCATCATTTGTGTTCCCAGAGTCTCTGTCTGCAGGGCTGGGGTGTGGCAGCATGATAATGGCTCCTGGGGCCTCGACCTGTGGAGCTCAGGGAGTAATCTTGCCTCAGCTCCTGAGCAGATGGGTCTCTGTGGGCCATCACGTTTGACCCGATTTTCGGTACCTCTCACCAAGATGAGGTCTGGTCATGTCGCCCAAGCTGCTCTCAGATCACCAGGTTAAGGCAGCCTCCTGCCTCGGCCTCCCAGGCTGTGGGGCTGATGGCTGTGAGCCATGGTGCTCGGCCTGGATTAGTATGTTCTGTCGGCAGGGGTGATGCAAAGAAATGCCACTGGATGGAGGGTACCACATCCTGTGTAGCCAGAACCACAGGTGACACCACTCCCGACTCCAGTGTTTGTGTTCTGGGAAGTGATGAGATCTTGCTTTGTGGCCCAGGATGGCTTTGAACTCCTGGGCTCCAGCGGTTTTCCACCTCGGCCTTCCAAAGCCACAGCCCAATTGTCTGCCAATACACCATCTTTCAGGAACTCAAGGCCCAGGGCTTTCACTCCTTCCCAAATGATCTCTGTCCACAATGATCCCAACTCCATACACAAATGGATACTCTTCTTTTTTTCCTTTACTCGTTTTTTTTTTTGAGTTGGAGTCTCACTCTGTTGCCCAGACTGGAGTGCAGTGGCCACTTCCGGTCACCACAGCCTCAACCTGCTGGGTTCCAGCGATCCTTCTGCCTCAGCCTTCCAAGTAGCCGGAATTACAGGCATGCACTACCACACCCGGCTGATTTTTTGATTTATTGTAGAGATGAGATCTCGCTGCCCAGGTGGGTCTCGAACTCGCAGGCTCGGGCAATCCACTCACCTCAGCCTCCCAGAGGCGCGGAATTACAGGCTGAGCCACCGAGCCTGGTTTATTCGTCTTTTTTTTTTTGAGTCGGAGTCTCACTCTGTCACCCAGGCTAGAGGGTGGTGGCTTGCTTCCGACCACCACAACCTTGACTCACCAGGCTCCCACAAGCCTTTACCCAGCCGACTGATGAGCCAGAATGACAGGCACGTGCCACTACACCCAGATCATTTGGTGTGGAGGGTAGAGAGGAGATCTTGCCAAGATATCTGGGTGGGTCTCAGCCCACAGGCTTGGCTTGACCTCTGGCCTCGACCTCTCAAAGTACTAGAATGACTAAGCTCCAGAGTCTGGTATCGAAACTTCATAAAAAATTAACAAAAGCTGTGCTCGGTGGCTCAGCCTCCAATCCTGCACATTTGGGAGGCTGAAGTGAGTGGGTTGCCTGAGCCCGCAGGTTCGAGACCCACCTGGGAAGTGAGACCTCATCTCTAAAATAAAAATTAAAAAATCATCCGGGCGTGGTAGTGCATGCTGTAATTCCGGCTACTTGGAAGGCTGAGGCGGAAGGATCGCCAGAGCCCAGCAGGCGAGGCTGTGTTGGCCGGGAGCGGCCACTGCACTCCAGACTGGGTGACTGAGTGAGACTCCAACTCAAAAAAAAAAATAACAAGAAGGTCTGAAGTGGCATCCCACGTTTGGAATCTCAGTGCTCTCAGAAGCTCAGGCAGGAGGATGGTGAAGCCCAAGAGCCCAAAGCCAACCTGGGCCACGCAGGGAGACCCTATTTCAGCACCCAACCAAACAGTGGGTCTAGGGTCGAGGTGCTGCTCACCCTGGGCACTCCGGTGGCTGAGGTGGGAGGATCACCAGAGCCCGCAATTTTGAGGCAGCCAGTGAACAACTGTCATGTTACTGGACATGAGACTGGGCCACAGAGTCACACCCTGTCTTCAAAAACATGAGAATAGAACACAGATTCTCAACTGTGCATGGGGTGTTCACAGGGCGACAGGCTTTAGAGCCAGGAAAAATGGGATTGGAAGGGAATGTCCCTGGGTGAGGAAAGTGTCCCTGGCCTTTCTTGTTGGAAAGTCCTTGTTGCCGAGTGGGTGGGTCGGCCTGCCTGGGGCACATTTCACACATTGGAGAGGAGAGCCAGCAGGAACCCAGCCAGGGAGACTTGGGAATTCTCACACCACAGAAGGGGCAGTCATTGGGGGGGACTTGGGGTTGAATGGTGCCAAACTTGGGGGACCTTCCTATGTGGGAATGGCAAGAACTAGGGCAGAAGGTTTGCAGGAGAATTTCTTTCTTTCTTTCTTTCTTTCTTTCTTTCTTTCTTTCTTTCTTTCTTTCTTTCTTTCTTTCTTTCTTTCTTTCTCTCTCTCTCTTTCTTTCCTTTCATCCATCTTTCTTTCTTTCTTCTTTCTTCCTTTCTTTGTTTTCCTTTCTCACTAGGTTACCCAAACTGCTTTCAAACCACCCAACTTGAGCTATCCACTCAGCCTGGGCCTCCTAAACTCCTGCAATCAAAGAATTTCCTTTTGATCGTCATACTGGTCTCCTGCCTGGTCTTGAACTCTGGGCCAGAGAAGATCCTCCCACTAAGGTATGCCTTCAACCAAGGTTTTCTGGGTTTTGATTGGGGTCGAAGTGGGGGCCTGCCATGGTTTCCAGCCTGGTCTGGAGCTCCCGGCTCTGGCCATCTTCCCGTCTTGGCCTTCAAGAGTGCCGAGGAGACAGGTATGAGTCGCCTGGTCAACACTACTCTCCTGAAGGATTGAAAGTCATGCCCTCCTTTTCCCTGTAGTGCATCTTTAGAGGAACTAGCAGTTCCACCCTGGGGAACAAGTCAGGAGGAGAGGTGGGTGCCCCGGTGAAAACACACCAATGCTCCAGGTGCTCCTCATGGGGAGGGTACAATGGGCGATTCCAGACACCCTCTATGGGGTCCCATGTCACCAGAAGATAGCGGACCTTTTGTCGGCATCCTGTGAGGGGTGTGGAGGCCTGGTGTGGGTGCTCATTTCTGTCCTCTCAGCACTCTGGGAGTTGAGGTGAGAGGATGTCCTGAGCCCCTGGGTTGGAGACCAGGCAGGCACCGTTTCCAGACCGTGACTATAAAAGTAGCCAAAAAAATGAGCTGAGCTTGGTGGTGCATGCTTTTCATTCTGGTCACTCGGGACACTGTGGTGGGAGGATCGCCCAAGCACAGCTGGTGGAGGTCGCGGTGGCTGAGAGTGATTGCCTGTCCTCCAGGCCAGGCAACAGGGGGACTCTGACTCAGATTAATAATACCAACCACGAACACCACCACAAACAGGCCAGTCTCAGGGGCTCGCTCAGCCTGGCCACCCGACCCTTCAAAGCCCCAGGCGTGTGGATGGCGTAAGCCTGTGGGATTGACACCAGCCTGGAACATGGGGTGAGACCTCTACTCGACCATAATAAATACATACAAACATTAGGTGGACATGGTGGCACAGGCCTGTGGTTCCAGTCACTCGGGGGGCTGAGGAGGGAGGATCGCATAAGCCCCGCAGGTGGAGTCTGCGGTGTCTGTGAGCATGACCCTGCACTCTGGCATGGGCGACAGACTGGGATTCTGACTCCTAATAATAAACACCACCACCACCACCCCTGCCACCCAGCATGAGATGTCACCCTCAGGGATAGGAGAGAGAAATGCACTTTCCCACTTGTTCACAGGATGTTTCAAAGGTGGCCACTCTCAGCCACCACGGCCTCCACCAGAAGGTCTGCCTCCACCCTCCACACTCGTGGCCCTAGGCAAAGACAAGTGTGAGCTCACAGAACAGACGAACCCGAGTTAAGGTGACCGTTGGCACAGAGCGATCAAGGTGATCAGGCAACACCATGTCCAGCCCAGGTTATGGTCACCCGTTCTGCCACAATAGGGTGGGGAAGGGGCCCTTTCTTGCCCGATCACTCCATCGTCCCCTGCCCGAGCAGACCTTTCCCTGGGGAGCAGTGCATGCCCATTGTGATGTTCATGGGAGGCTTCATTTTTGTCATCGGACTCTCCGTTGGCAGGGCTGGGGCACAGCAGCATGATTGTGGCTCCCAGGGCCTCGACCTGCAAGGCTCAGGTGATCCTCCTGAGCCCTGGTTGATAATATAAGGTCAGAGATCCCAAGCATCAATAATTTAAGTAACCTATTATCTCATCATTTGCCTTTCTGGGAAGGTAAGATGGGCTATCAGCTACCATAGCTTTTGTATGGTAGTTTAAACAACCCAAAATATCAAGGGAGCATTCTGATTTTTGAGGTAAGTGAAAACGTATTGGAGGAAAACTAGAACAACATGAAAAAAAAATTATGATTCATAACAGTTTTGACATGTGATGAAAAAAGAGTGAGACCTCCTAATAAAGAGGAATGATTAGTAAAAACAGAAATAATCTCAGCATCCCATGTAACAGGCTTGAAAACTAGAGGGTTTGGGATACAATGAGATTTTTCCGAATAAATACAACCCTCCTGGCACACTATAATTGCCAGCATAGCAACAAAAACAATAGAGGGAGTGAGAGAACTGTTTTGAGAGTGAACCAGATTCTCGGCATCATGGATGAGAGCCTTGATTTGGCCCCATGTGGGCAGTCTGCACTGTCTAGTCAAAACAGCTCGACAGTAACGTCAGAGATGATGAGTGGAAGATGACGAATGATGAGATGTCTTTGGTCGAATTGGTGGAAATGGAAGTGGTTGTTGAATGGTGAGAGGTTTCAGCTTTGGCACCAACACTTTTTCTTCAGGATCTGCAGCCTACTCAGACAGATGGTGTGATTTATGTCTCATCTGGCTTTACCTTGACGGGGGTGGGGGACTGGGCATGTCTAATTAGACGATCCTGTACCCAAAAAGGTGAGGTTAATTCCTGGGGAAAATACAAGTATCTCCTCTCCCGCATGTTAAAGCGGCATCAGGCCCCTACCATTGACCTGTAAGATCTTTCCATTTTACCTTTGGTTTAACATTATTCTCAGGACTCCAATGTCTTATCATAGGTGAATGTACTTGAGAGTCCAAATCGAGGTGATTAATTAAAACATGGCATGATTTGCAATATGATGCGGAGAACTATATGTGAATTTCCCTTCCTGCAATTTAATTATTTGATTTTTTAATGTTTGATGGGCTCTCTCGACTTAGCTTGACCATGAGGATTATATGGAATTCCTGTAGAATGAGAAATGCCAAACTGTGTACAAAATGACTGAAAAGCTTTGGATGCATAAGTAGGTGTATTATCAGTTTTTAATTGTTTAGAAATACCCTGCTGTGAAAACAAAAGAATATATGTTGGACTACATCTTTATAGGCTTCCACAGTTCTGGGAGAGGCTAAAATTACATGGGGAAATGTATCCTCTGTCACATGTAGAAATGACATTTCCAAAACTTGGAAATGAATAACATCCATTGCCACAAAAGATTGGGTTTTAATCCATGGGGATTAATTCCTGAGGGGAGGGGGCTATTAGTAGTAGGACACGATGCAATTTTTTTTATAATTTGTCTAGTCATTTCTTTTGGAATGTTAAACTGGTCTCTTAAAGATGCAGCGTTTTGGTGATGAATTTTATGTGATTGCTGAGCTTGATTGACTAACAAATCTACAAGGAGAGGCACATGACCGCTTTTGTCAAGGCATCTGCTAATTGATTACCTTTATGTAGAGGTTCAGGGAGTCATTAATGAAATCTAATATGACCTATGATAAATGGTTGGTTTCTAACAATTAATAGTTGCTTTTATTGTATAAGTAAATCAAGAATTGTTGTCTTATTAACAGGAATAGTGGCTGTTTTAATATGAGGAAACAACTCTTTCATATAACAGGAATCAATATAGGAATTCAATTTTCTACTCTTTAATCTGGAGGGTCACAATCACAATCCCTCCCCTCCTGAAATGACTTACTGTAGGTCTTTTGGCATCAAGGGTCAAATTTTAATTAAATTTTCTGGATTTTTTCTTTATGGGACCTACCTGTTTCTTATTTTAAGCTTTCCTAATCCTCAGGGGGTAGAGGATCATCATCAACAGGGGCAGTGGCTAATATGCCTGGGAAGGAACAGGGGTTAGTAAGGGAGTTCTTTCACCTGGTTCCTCTTTTACATTAATGGGCATTTTTTTCAACCTTTTGTTGTGGATCTACGACATCTCTAATTATATTCCATAATTCAAAAGAATTTACAGGCACTCATTCCAGACCATGGAGGGTGCAATACAGTTTCAGATGTTCCCCAACCTTTGTCCATGTTTCTAAATTAATGATGCCT
>NW_007261010.1:0-15820 GCF_000164805.1 Carlito syrichta
CCAAGAATCAGGTTTTGAAGTAGGAATCTGTTTATTGGTAGTCCTCACATACAGGAAACGTCACTGCCTATTGCTAAGTAAGAATAAGGAATCTGCATTACTCGTGTCCTCAATTCAAAATAAATTTCACGTCGCCTTTATATGGGCTAAACATGAATCAGGGTGTTTTAAGCATGAATCTGGAGAAATTGAGTCCTTATACACAGGCAACAACATAACCATTAGCTAAAAAAGAATAAGGAATCTAGGTTACAAGAGTTCTCAAACACAAAAATCTACAGGGCATTTGGAAAGGGCTAAAAAAATCTGAGTTTCAAAGCAGGATCTATGTATGGAGCGCCCTAATATACAGGAAAATACACGGCCCTTTGCCAAGGCAGAAAAAGAATTGCGGTTATAGCAGTCTTCAGTCCTAAAAATTAACAGGCCATCTGCTGTGGGCTAAACAAGAATCAGGGTTTAGAAGATGCAACATAGGTAACAGCAGCCCTCATATAGAGAACGTACACGATCTCCTTCTATGGAGAAAGAAGAAACCTGTTTTACACGGTTTCTCCATCACAATATTTACATGACATCTTGCTAAGGGCTAACCAAGAATCAGGGTTTCTAAACAGGTTTCTGGGGAAAGGGATTCCTCATACAGGACACGACACGGCCCCTCGCTAAGGAAGAATAAGGAATCTGTGATACACTAGTCCCCAATTTGAAAAATTCTCAGGGTGTCTTGCTACGGGATTAACAAGAATCAGGGCTTCGAACTCGTCACATGTTTCAGACATATATGGCTTGTGGGTATTATGCATCAGTCATTTCAGGACTCCAGCAACATTCTGGTCCTCTTGAGAGTTGTAAACGCGTATCTGGTAGTACCAGTCCCTTATGTTCCTTGGGACAACTAAGGCCAGATTCTCGGAACAAAATTATCTTCTTGCTGTATTTGGATGTAAATCTGGTCTTAAGAAGACCTTGGTAATCCTTAAATATCCGTTTGTACTTTTATTTGGAGAGGGGCCGAGGGTTTTGCATTGACAAATATTTAGTACGAATTATTAAAATGTAACCAGGAATTATGGATTCCACGTCCATAGAAAACATCTGGGCATCTGCATTTTTGTATACAGAGTTTTGAAATACAGATAAACAGGAAAAATTGGGGCATCTTGCTGAGAACGCAAAGGGAATCGGGTTCTTGGAGTTCTCAATCGCCTAAATCTACAAGGTCTCTTGATAAGGTTTAATCAGCAATCTGGGCTTCTATGTTGCCATGTTTTTAGTGTGCCTTTTGAAAGGGGAACCAGGAATCTTGGGTTCCAATTCCACAAGAACTTTATGAGAGTTTTTCTCTTGATATCCAAGCAACTGGAATGCAAGGTCACCATGAAATGTCTCGGCGTCTTGCTGAGAAAGAAGCAGGAATTTCAGTAATGGGAGTCCTCATATACAGAACACTGCATGACCTGTTGCTACGGAAGAATAAAGAATCTTGGTTACATGAGTCCTCCATCCCAAAAATCTACAGAGTGTACTGCTAAGAGATAAACACCAATCAGGTTTTGGGAGTACGTATCTGGATAATGGGAGTCCTCATAGCAGGACAATGCACTGTCTATTCCTAAGGAAGAATAAGGAATCTGATTTACACGTGTCCTCAATCTCTAAAACAACTTCAGGGTGTCTTGATAAGGGCTAAACAGGAACTTGGGTTTTTGAAGCATAATTTTGGAAAATTAAATCCTCTATAGAGGCAACTGCACGGACTTTTCCAAAGAAAGAATAAGGAATCTGGTGACATGTGTTCTCAAAATTGAAAAATCTACAAGGCTTCTTCCTAAGGGCTAAACAAACATCAGGATTTTGACGCATGTATCTGGGATAGGGAGTACTCATATACAGGCAACTGCACAGCTGTTGCTAAAAATAAGGAATCTGGGTTATAGGAGTCCTCAGTCCTGAACATCTACAGGGCATCTTGCTGATGGCTTAAGAAGAAACAGGGTTTCGAGGCATGAATGTGCGTAATAGCAGTCCTCATATACAGGAAACTACTTGGTCTCTTGGTAAGAAAAAAGAAGAAATCTGTTTTCCACGGTTCCTCTATCAATAAATCTAAATGGCGTCTTACTAAGTGTTAAACACGAATCAGCGTTTCAAAACAGGAATGTAGGGAAAGAGAGTCCTCATATACAGGACACTACACTGTCTTTAACTAAGGAAAAATAAAGAATCTTTGTTGTACGAGTCCTCAATCCAAAAAATTCCCAGGGTGTCTGCTATGGGACAAACAAGAAACAGGGCTTCGCGCTCCCCAAATGTTTCGGAGCAATTTAGCAGGCGGATATTACAAATCAGTCATTTCAGGATTCCAGCAACATTCTGTTCCTCATGAAAATTTTAAACGGGCATTGGGCACTCCAAGTCCGCTAGGTTCGTCGGAACAATTAAGGCCAGATTCTAGGACAAAAGGAATCTTCTTTCCATCTTTGGATGTAACTCTGGGCTTAAGATGATCCCTGTAATCCTTCACCTTCCGTTTCACCTCTTATTTTGAGAGGGGACATTGTTTTGCAGTTGCCAATTTTTTAGTATGTATTTTTAAAGATAACCAGGAATCATTTATTTCATGTGTCTAGGAACCTTCTGGACATCTGTTTTTTGTATACAGAGTTTGGAATCCACATCGACAGGGAAAATCAGAGTATCTTGAGAATGAAAAGGGAATGCAGTTCTTGGAGTTCTCAATCGCTGAAGTGTACAGGGCCACTTCATACTGTTTAATCAGGAATCAGGCCTTCAAGGTTCCCACCTTTTTAGGATGTCATGTTAAAGGGAAGCAGGAGTCTTGGCTTCCAATTCCCCAGGAAGCTTCTGGGAGTCTTTTTTTGATATCCAAACATCTTGAATTCTTCATCTCCAGGAAATGTCTCAGTGTCGTGCTGAGAAAGAAGCAGGAGTCTGGGTAATGGGAGTCCTCATAAACAGGAAACTGCACTGCCTCTTGCTAATGATCAAAAAGGATTCTGGGTTACATGAGGTCTCCATCCCGAAAATATACAGGACGTCTTCCTAAGGCCTAAACATTAATCCAGACTTTGAGCACCCTCATGTTTTCGAGCTGTTTCCCATGTTGATATTATGAAACCTTCTTTCCAGAACTCCAGCAACATTCTGGTACTCTTGATAATTGCGAACGCGAATCTAGCACTACAAGTCCATTTAGATACTCAGAACCTCTGAGGCTAGATGCCAGGACACATGTAATCATCTCTGATTTTTTGTATTTTAGCGCTGACTTCAGTGCTACCTCATAATCCAGAAACTTCTGGTGGTCTAGCTCTTCGAAATTAGGAAGTAGGGTTGAGTTGTTCACATAATTTAGGAGGTACTTTGGGGATGGAACCAGGAGTCTTAGATTCAACGTCCGTAGGAATATTCTTGTCATCTTACTATTGGCATACAAGAGTCTGGACATCCAGGATAACAGGAAACATCTCGGCGTTTTGCTTAGAACGAAACAGGAATCTGTGTCACTGTGTCCCTTGAAAGTTTCTACACGTGTTACTAAATAAGAACCAGGAATCTCCGTTTCCCTGTAACTTGCAAACATCTGGGCAATTGTTACACTTATCCCTGGATTAAGGCAGTGCTCATACATAGGACTCGAAAGGCACTTTAGCTTGATGCATATCTGGAATCTGGGAGATATGATCCCCATATTATTCAGAGCTACGTCCTATATACATACCACCAATTGGGCTTTACCGATCCCAAGGAACCTGTTGGGCCTCTTGATAGTTGTGACTCAGAATCTGGCCTACTGGTCCGTTTGTTCCACAAGCTCCTATAAGGCCGGATTCCACAATCTAAGGCATCTTTTCGCTGTTTGTTAATGTGATCTCTGGATTCAGGTTTACCTCATAGTCCAGAAACTTCTTCTGAACATTCTTTTTGGTATTCGGAATATGGGATTAGGGATTCCCACATATTTAGAACGTATTCTTAAGGGGGAACCAGCAATCTTTGATTCCATATCCCTGGGAAACTTCTGGAGGTATGAGTCTTGGTATGTAAAAGTTTGTACATCCCTGTCACCAGAAAATGTCTGGACGTCTTCCTGATACATAAAAAAAAGGAAATTGGGTTATGGAAGGCCTCAATCCATGAATTCTACAGGGCTCCATTATAAACACTTACCTGGAATCTGGGCTTCTAGTTCTCCAAATTCTTCAGAGCTACTTGATACTTGGAATTGACGTGTCATTATAGATTCCCAGCAACCTTCTGGTCATCTTGATGGTTGCAACCAAGAATCTATCCCTAAAATTCAGTTGGGTTCCTTGGGACAACTAAAGCCGCATTCCTGGACTGAAAGAATCATCTCGGCATATTTGTATGTAACTCTTGTCTTGAGATGTACCCTGTAATACTAAAATATCCTTTTGTGCATCTACTTGATTTGGGCATGGGGTTTTGAGGTTACTGATTATGTTGTACATATTTTTAAAGGTAGCCAAAAATCACGTATTCTACGTCTCTGGAAAACAGCTGGGCATTTGTCTATTTTTATAAAGAATATTGGAATCCAGATGCCAGGGAAAATCAGAGCATCTTACTGAGAACAAGAATAGAATCCGGGTTCAGTGAGTCCTCAATCGCCAAAAACTATAAGGCCTCTTGATAAGGTTTAATGAGGAGTCTGGACGTGTAGGTCTCTACATTTTTCAGAGCTACTTGCTGCGTGGATGCCTAAAATCTCTCATTACAGATTCCCAAGAAGTTTACGGTCCTCTTGATAATTGTAATTGAGGATGTGGACCTACAATTCCGTTTGTTTCTTATGAACATCTTCGGCCATAATCCAGTTCCCCAGGAATCAATTGGCATTTTGCTGCTAAATCCTTCATTTCAGGTTGTCTCAAAGTACAGAACATTCTTATGGTCGGGCCAGTAGCAATTGTGATATTGAGTTTACAATATTCCACATTTTTACAATGTCTTGTTAAGGGGACCACAGGAACTTGTGTTACAGTTCCCAGGTACCACATGTGAGTCTTCCTATTGATATCCAAGCAATTGTAAATCTACATTCATCAGGAAATATTAAAAGAATTGCTGATAATGAAGCAGGATTCTGCGTTATGGGAGTCTTCATATACAGGAAACCACATGGCCTCTTGCTACAGAAGAATAAGGAATCTGGGTTACATGAGTCCTCACATCCCCAAAAACTAAAGGAGTCTTAGTAAGGGATAAAAATGTATCAGGGATTTGACACACGAATCTGGGGAATGGGAGTCCTCATATACAGGAAAATTCACAACCTCTTGCTAAGGACGAATAAGGAATCTGGGTTAACATATGCTCAATCCCAAATATCTACAGGGCGACTTGCTAAGGGCTAAACATGAATCACATTTTCGTAGCAGGAATCTGGGTATTGAAAGTCTTCGTACACAGGAAACTAGAGTCTCTTGCTAAGGAAAAATAAGGAATCTAGTTTTCCTGTGTCCTCAATGCCAAAAATCTATGGGCATCTTGATAAGGTCTAAACAAGTATCAGGTTTTCAAAGCAGGAATGTGGGGAACGAGAGACCTCATATGCAGGAAACTACAGGGGCTCTATCTAAGTAATAATAAAGAATTGGGTTTCCACGTGTTCTCAATTCCAAAAATGTACAGGATGTCTTGCTAAGTTCTACAAAACTCTGGGCTTCAACGTCCCCACATTTTTCTGAGCTGTTTCCTATTTGGATATTATGAATAAGTCATTCCAGAAGACCAGCAAGATTAAGGTCCTCTCGATAGTTTAAAGGATAATATGGCACTACAAGTCTATTTAGATA
The DNA here is from genome assembly GCF_000164805.1 of Carlito syrichta. Taxonomy (NCBI): domain Eukaryota; kingdom Metazoa; phylum Chordata; class Mammalia; order Primates; family Tarsiidae; genus Carlito; species Carlito syrichta. Next base: position 5,844 of record NW_007261010.1, read on the forward strand.
CTGGATCCTCTAACGCCAAATTCCAGGACACAAGTAATAATCTCGGTTCTTTTGAATGTGAGCCCTGATTTCAGGGTTAAGTCGTACTCCAGAAACATCTGGTAGTTCAACTATTCGGAATTAGGAACTTGGGTTTAGATGTTGCACCAATTTTAGAAGGTATTTTTGAGAGGGCACCAGTTTCTGCGCTTCCAAGTCTACAGGAATATTCTGGAGTCTTTCCATTGGGAGCCAAGAGTCTGGACTTCCAGGGCACTGGGAAACATTTGGTTGTTTTGCTGAGAACGAAGCAGGAATCTGGGACAATATGTCTCCAGAAAGCTTCTACTCATGTTACCAGTGTGAAAGAAGGAAAGTCAGTTTCCATGTGACCAGCAAACTTCTGAGCAGTTGCTAATTTTTTCCTGGCTTCAGGTATTTCTCAAACCTAGAAGTCTACAGCATATATCTAAATGCTAATCAGGAATTTGGGAGTCCTGTTCCTCACATTTTTCAGAGCTAATTCCTATATCCATACCACAAATCTGACATTACCGATCCCCAGGGACCTGCTGCTCCTCTTGTTAGTTGTAACAGGGAAGCTGGCCATCTACTCTGCATGTTTTGCAGGAGCCTGGAAGGCCAGATTCCACAACCCAAGGAATAATCTCCCCATTTTATAATGTAATTTCTGGCTTCATGTTTCCCGCCTAATTCCAAAACTACAGCTGGAATTTCTGGTTGATATTTGGAACTTGGCTTTAGGAGTTCCTACATATTTCGGGCATATTCTTAAAGGGGATACAGCAATCTTGGATTCCAGGGCCCTGGTCACCATTTGGTCATATGAGTATTGGTATTTAAGAGTTTGTACCTCCACATTGCCAAGTAATGTCCGGGAGTCTCATTGAGAACCAAAACAATCTGGGCTATGGGAATCACCAATCCCAGAATTCTACAGAGCCACATTATAAAGGATAATCTGGAACCTGGGCCTCTAAATCCCCACATTTTTTAGGGCTACTGGTCTCTTGGATATGACAATTTGTCATTATATATTCTCATCAACCGTTTGGTCATCTTGATAGTGATAACCGATAATGTGTGCCAACATGTCCTTTGGTTACTGTGGGACAACAAAGGGCAGATTCTAGGGCCCAAAGAGCTTCTCGCCATGTTTGTTGTAACACTCGTCTTAAGATGCACCTCACAACGATATAACTTCCGTTTGTCCGTCTATTCAATAGAGGACTGGTGTTTTGAGGTTGCCAAATATTTATTACATACCTTTAAGGATCATTAGGAATCATGGAATCCAAGTCCCTAGGAAACGTCGGGACATCTGTATATTTGTATACACAGTTTGGGTACCCACATCACTAGGGAAAATCAGGGCATCTTGCTGAGAACGAAAAGGAAATCTGGTACTAGGAGTTCTCATTAACCAGAATATCCAGGGCCTCTTGATAAGGATTAATCTGCAATCTCGGCTTCTGGGTCCCTACATTTTTCAGAGCTACATGATCCGTGGATATGCTAAAACTGTCATTACAGATCCACAGGAACTTTATGGTACTCTTGTTAGTTGTAATCAAGGATCTGGCCCTACAAATACTTTTGTGTCCTAGGAACATCTATGACCATAATCATGTACCCCAGAATCAAAAGGCATATTGGTACAAAATCCCTTGATTCAGGTGACCTCAAACTACAGAAAATTCTTGTGGGCGTGCAGGTCGGAATTGGGATGTTGGGTTTTTAAGATTCCACATTTTGGGGAGGCCTTGTGAAGGGGAGCCAGGAATTTAGGATTCCAGTTCCCAAAGAACATGATGGGAGTCTTTCTAGTGATATCCAAACCACTGGAATTCTCAATCACCAGGAACTGTCTCGGCATCCTGCAGAGTGAATCAGGAAGCTGGATAATGGAAGTCGTCAGAAACAGGAAACTACATGTCATAATGCTAAGGAAGTATAAGGAATATTGGTTATATGAGACTTCAATCCCAAAAACTACAGGCTGTCTTCCTAAGAGGTAACCACGAATCAGGTTTTTGAAGTCGAAATCTGTAATGGATGTCCTCACATACAGGAAACTTCACTGCCTATTGCGAAGTAAGAATAAGGAATCTGCGTTACTCATGCCTCAATCCCCAAAAAACTTCAGGTCGTCTTGCTATAGGCTAAACAGGAATCAGGGTGTTCTAAGCATGAATCTGGGAAATGGAGTCCCTATATACAGGCAACTACATGACCTTATGCTAAGAAATAATAAGGAATCTGGATTACACAAATCCTCAATCCCAAAAATCTACAGGGCATCTTGGAAAGGGCTAAAAAAGAATCAGAGTTTCGAAGCAGGATCTATGTAAGAAGAGTCCTAATATACAGATAAATACACGGCCCTTTGCCAAGAAAAAAAAGAATCGGGGTTACAGCAGTCCTCACTACTAAAAATCAAAAGTCCATCTGCAGTGGGCTAAACAAGAATCAGGGTTTAGAAGCTGCAACAAAGGTAAAAGTAGTCCTCATATACAGAATCTACACGATCTATTGCCAAGGAGAAATAAGAAACCTGTTTTACACGGTTCCTCCGTCACACTATCTACATGACATCTTGCTGAGGGCTAAAAAAGAATCAGGATTTCCAAACAGGATACTGGGGAAAGGGAGTCCTCATATACAGGACACTACACGGCCCCTCAAAAAGGAAGAATAAGGAATCTGTGATACACGAGTCTCCAATTCAAGAAATTCTCAGGGTGTCTTGCTACGGGATAAACATGAACCGGGGTTTCGAGGTCGTCTTATGTTTTAGAGATATTTGGCTTGTGGCTATTATGTAACAGTCATTTCAGGACTCCAGCAGCATTCTGGTCCACTTGAGAGTTGTAAACGGGTATTTGGTAGTACAAGTCCCTTAGGTTCCTTGGGACAACTAAGGTCAGATTCCCGGAACAAAAGTATCTTCTTGCCGTATGTGGATGTAACGCTGGTCTTAAGATGAACTTGGTAATCCTTAAATTACCATTTGTACTTTTATTTGGAGAGGTGCCGAGGGTTTTGCAGTTGCCAAATATTTAGTACGAATTATTAAAATATAACCAGGAATCATGGATTCCACGTTTCTAGTAAACATCTGGGCATCTGATTTTTGTATACAGAGTTTTGGTATCCACATAGACAGGGAAAATCAGGGCATCTTGCTAAGAACGGAAAGGGAATTCGGTTCTTGGAGTCTCAATGGTCTAAATCTACAAGGTCTCTTGATAAGGTTTAATCAGCAATCTGGGTTTCTATGTCGCCACATTTTTAGTGTGTCTTTTGAAAAGGGAACCAGGAATCTTGGGTTCCAATTCCACAAGAACTTTATGGGAGTCTTTCTGTTGATATCCAAGCAACAGGAATTCTAGGTCACCAGGAAATGTCTCGGCGACTTGCTGAGAATGAAGCAGGAAAATCAGTAATGGGAGTCCCCATATTCAGAACACTACACGACCTGTTGCTATGGAAGAATAAGGAATCTTGTTTCCACGAGTCCTCCATCCCAAAAACCTACAGAGTGTCTTCCTAAGAGATAACCACCAATCAGGTTTTGGGAGTAGGAATCTGGAAAATGGGAGTCCTCATATACAGGAAACTGCACTCCCTATTGCTAAGGAAGAATACGGAATCTGGTTTACATGTGTCCTCAATCCCCCAAAAAATTTCAGGGTGTCTTGCTAAGGGCTAAACACGAATTTGGGTTTTTGAAACATAATCTAGGGAAATGAAATCCTCATATACAGGCAATTGCATGGACGTTTCCTAAGAAAGAATAAGGAATCTGGGTGACATGTGCTCTCAATTCCCAAAAAAATACACGACATATGCTTAAGGTCTAAATAAGCATGAGGCTTTGACGAATGTATCTGGAAAAGAGAGTACTCATATACAGGAAACTGCACGGTTGTTGTTAAAAATAAGGAATCTGAGTTATATGAGTCCTCAGTCCTGAAAATCTACAGGGCATCTTGCTGACAGCTAAGGAAGAATCAGGGATTCGAGGCATGAATGTGGGTAATAGTAGTCCTCATATACAGGAAACTACACGTCATATTGCTAAGGAAGAAATAGGAATCTTGTTTACATAAGTCCTCAATCCCAAAAACTACAGGCTGTCTTCCTAAGAGGTAACCACTTATCAAATTTTGAAGTAGGAATCTGAGTAATGAAAGTCCTCACATACAGGAGACTTCCTTGCCTATTTCTAAGTAAAAATAAGAAATCTGCATTACTCATGTCGTCAATCCCCAAAAAACTTCAGGTTGTCGTGCCATGGGCTACACCCGAATCAGGGTGTTTTAAGCATGAAACTGCGGAAATGGAGTCCTTATACACAGGCAACTACACGACCTTGTGCTAAGAAAGAATAAGGATTCTGGATTACAGTAGTCCTCAATCCCAATAATCTACAGGGCATCTTGGAAAGGGCTAAAAAAGAATCAGAGTTACGAAGCAGGATCTATGTATGGAGAGTCCTAATATACAGGAAAATACACGTTCCCTTGCTAAGGAAGAAAAAGAATCGGGGTTATATCAGTCCTGAGTCCTACAAATAAAAAAGCCATCTGCTGTGGGATCAACAAGAATCAGGGTTTAAAACCTGCAACACAGGTAAAAGCAGTCCTCATATGCAGAATCTACACGATCTTTGCTAAGGAGAAATAAGAAACTTGTTTTACACGGTTCCTCCATCACAATATCTACATGACATCTTGCTAAGGCCTAAACAAGAATAAGAGTTTCCAAACAGAATACTAGGGAAAGGGAGTCCTCATATAGAGGACACTACATGGCCCCTTACTAAGGAAGAATAAGGAATCTGTGATACATGAGTCCCCAATTCAAAAAATTCTCGGGGTGTCTTGCAACAGGATAAACAAGAATCAGGGCTTCGAGTTCGCCTCATGTTTCAGAGATATTTCGCTTGTGGGTATTATGAATCAGTCATTTCCGGACACCAGCAACATTCTTGTCCTATTGAAAATTGTAAATTAGTATCTGGTAGTACAAGTCCCTTAGGTTCCTTGGGACAACTAAGACCAGATTCCCGGAACAAAAGTATCTTCTTGCCATAATTGGATGTAACTCTGGTCTAAAGATGATCTTGGTAATCCTTAAATTTCCGTTTGTACTTTTATTTGGAGAGGGGTCGAAGGTTTTGCAGTTGCCAACTATTTAGTTCGATTTATTAAAATGCAACCAGGAATCACGGATTCCAGGTCTCTGGAGAATATCTGGGCATCTGCAATTTGTATACAGAGTTCTGGAATCCACATAGACATGGACAATCTGGGCATCTTGTTGAGACACGAACAGGAATCCGGTTCTTGGGGTTCTCAATCGCCTAAATCTACAAGGTCTCTTGATAAGGTTTAATCAGCAATCTGGGCTTCTATGTCGCCATATTTTAAGGTGTCTTTTGAAAAGGGAACCAGGAATCTTGGGTTCTAATTCCACAAGAACTTTATGAGAGTCTTTCTCTTGATATCCAAGCAACGGGAATTCTAGGTCACCAGGAAATGTCTTGGCGTCTTGCTGAGAATGAAGCAGGAATTTCAGTAATGAGAGTCTTCATATACAGAACACTACACAAACTGTTTCTATGGAAGAATAAAGAATCTTGCTTACACTAGTCCTCCATCCCAAAAATCTACAGAGTGTCTTGCTAAGAGATGAGCACCAATAAGGTTTTGAGAGTAGGAATCTGGATAATGGGAGTCCTCATATACCGAAAACTGCACTGTCTATTGCTAAGGAAGAATAAGAAATCTGGTTTACACGTGTCCTCAATCTCTAAAAAAACTTCAGGGTGTCTTGCTAAGGGCTAAAAACGAAATTAGGTTTTTGAAACAATCTAGGGAAATGAAATCCTCATATACAGGCTACTGCACAGACTTTTCCCAAGAAACTATAAGGAATCTGGGTGACATGTGTTCTCAATCCCCAAAAAACTACACGGCGTCTTCCTAAGGGCTAAACAAGCATCAGAGTTTCAATGAATTTATGTGGGAAAGGGAGTACTCATAAACAGGCAATTGCACCACTGATGCTAAAAATAAGGAATCTGGGTTATACGTGTCCTCAGTCATGAAAATCTATAGGGAATCTTACTGACGGATAAAGAAGAATCAGGGATTTGAGGCATGAATGTCGATAATAGCAGTCCTCATATACAGGAAACTACATGGCCTCTTGCTAGGAAAAAGGAAGAAATCTCTTTCCCACGGTTCCACTATCAAAAAATCTACATGGTGTCTTCCTAAGGGCTAAACAAGAATCAGGTTTTCGAAAGAGGAATCTAGGGAAACAATGTCCTCATATATAGGACACTACACGACGTCTAACTAAGGAAGAATAAAGAATCTATGATGTACGAGTCCTCAATCCAAAAAATTCCCAGAATATCTGGTATGGGACAAACAAGAAACAGAGCTTCGAGATCCCTAAAGGTTTGGGAGCAATTAAGCATGCAGATATTGCGAATTGATCATTTCAGGACTCCAGCAACATTCTGGTACTCTTGAAAGTTGTAAAAGGATGTCGGGCATTCCAATCCATTAGGTTCCTCGGAACAAATAAGGCCAGATTCCAGGACAAAAAGAATCTTCCCGCCATATTTGGATGATTTTCTGGACTTAAGGTGAATCCTGTAATCCTTCACCTTCCGTTTCCCTTTTTATTTTAAGAGGGGACAATGGTTTTCCAGTTGCCAAATGTTTAGTACGTTTTTAAAGTTAACCAGGAATCATGGATTCCACGTCCCTAGGAAAATTCTGGGCATCTGTCTTTTTGTATACAGAGTTTGGAATCTACATCGACAAGGAAAATCAGGGCATCTTGCTGCGAACGAAAAGGAAATCGGGTTCTAGGAATTCTCATTAACCGGAATCTACAGGGCCTCTTGATAGGGTTTAATGAGCAATCTGGGCTTCTGGGTCCCTACATTTCTCAGAGCTACTTGTTCCGTGGATTGGCTAAATCTATCATTACAGATCCACAGGAACTTTCTGTTCCTCTCGTTAGCTGAAATCAAGAATCTGGCCCTAGAAATTCTTTTGTGTCCTGTGAATATCTACGACCATATACTTGTTCCCAGAATCAAAAGGCATATGGGTACAAAATTCCTCGATTCAGGTGACCTCAAACTACAGAAAGTGCTTGTGGGCGGCAGGTCAGAATTGGGATGTTGGGTTTTGAAGATTCCACATTTTGGGTAGTTCTTGTGAAGGGGATTCAGGAATCTTGAATTCCAGTTCCCAAAGAACATTATGGGAGTCTTTCTCTTGATGTCCAAACACCCGGAATAATCGGTCACCAGGAACTGTCTCGGCAAACTGCAGAGTGAAGCAGAAAACTGGGTAATGGGAGTCATCATATACAGGAAACTACACGTAATATTGCTAAGGAAGTATAAGGAATCTTGGTTACATGAGTTCTCAATCCTAAAAACTACAGGCCATCTTCCTAAGAGATAACCACGAATCGGGTTTTTGAAGTCAGAATCTGAGTAATGGGAGTCCTCACATACAGGAAACTTCAATGCCTATTGCTAAGTAAGAATAAGAACTATGGGTTACTCATGTCCTCAATCCCAAGAAAACTTCAGGTCGTCTTGATATGGGCTAAACAAGAAGCAGGGTGTTTTCGAGGATGAATCTGGGAAATTGGAGTCCTTATATACAGGCAACTACATGACCTTTTGTGAAGAAAGAATAAGGAATCTGGGTTACACGAGTACTCAATCCCAAATATCTACATCTTGGAAAGGGCTAAAAAAGAATCAGAGTTTCGAAGCAGGATCTATGTAATGAGAGTCCTAATATACAGGAAAATACACGGCCCCTTGCCAAGATAGAAAAATAATCGTGGTTGTAGCAGTCCTCAGTCCTAAAAATCAACAGGCAATCTGCTGTGGGTTAAACAAGAATCAGGGTTTAGAAGCAGCAACATAGGTAATAGAAGTCCTCATATACAGAATCTACATGATCTCTTCCTAAGGAGAAATAAGAAACCTGTTTTACACGGTTCCTCTGTCACAATATCTACATGACATCATGCAAAGGGCTAAACAAGAATCAGGGTATTCAAACAGGATTCTGGGAAAAGGAGTCCTCATATACAGGACACTACTCGGCCCTTCGCTAAGGAAAGAATAAGGAACCTGTGATACACTAGTCCCCAGTCTGAAAAATTCTCAGGGTGTCTTGCTACGGAATGAACAAGAATCAGGGCTTTGAGCTCGTCTCATGTGTCGGAGATATTTGACTTGTGGGTATTATGAATCAGTCGTTTCAGTACTCCAGCAACATTCTGGTCCTCTTGAGTGTTGTAAACGGGCATCTGGTAGTACAAGTCCCTTAGGTTCCGCACGGGGCAACTAAGGCCAGATTCCTGGAACAAAAGTATCCTCTTGCCGTATTTGCGTGTAACTCTGGTCTTAAAATGAGTTTGGTAATTCTTAAATTTCCTTTTGCACTTTTAGTTGGAGTGGGGCCGAGGGTTTTTCAGTTGATAAATATTTAGTACGATTATTAAAATATAACCAGGAATCATGGATTCCACGTCCCTAGGAAACATATTGGCATCTGCATTTTTGTATACAGAGTTTTGGAATCCACATAGACAGGGAAAATCAGTGCATCTTGCTGAGAACGGAAAGGGAATCCGAATCCTGGAGTTCTCAATCGACTAAATCTACAAGGTCTCTTGATAAGGTTTAATCAGCAATCTGGGTTTCTATGTTGCCACATTTGTAGTGTGTTTTTGAAAAGGGAACCAGGAAGCTTGTTTTCCAATTCCACAAGAAATTTGTGGGATTCTTTCTCTTGATATCCAAGTTACTGGAATTCTAGGTCATCACGAAATGCCCTGGCGTCTTGCTGAGAATTGATCAGGAATTTCTGTAAGGAACACTACATGACCTGTTGCTACGGAAGATTAAGGAATCTTGGTTACACCAGTCCTCCATCCGAAAAACCTACCGAGCGTCTTGCTAAGAGTTAACCACCTATCAGCTTTTGGGAGTAGGAATCTTGCTAATGGTAGTCCTCATATACAGGAAACTCCACTGTCTATTTCTAAGGAAGAATAAGGAATCTGGTTTACACGTGTCCTCAATCCCAAAAATAACTTCATGTTGTCTTGCTAAGGGTAAACACGAATTTAGCTTATGGAAGCATAATCTAGGGATATGAAATCCTCATATACAGGCAACTGAACGGACTTTTCCTAAGAAAGAATAAGGAATCTGTGTGACATGTGTTCTCAATCCACAAAAATGACACAGCTTCTTCCTAAGGTCTAAACAAGCATCAGGGTTTCGACGCAGGTATCTGGGAAAGGGAGTACTCATATCCAAGCAACTGCACGGCTGTTGCTAAAAATAAAGAATCTGGGTTTTACGAGTCCTCAGTCCTGAAAATCTGCAAGGGCATCTTGCTGACGACTAACGAAGAATCAGGGATTCGAGGGATGAATGTGGGTAATAGGAGTCCTCATATACGGGAAAGTACATGGCCTCTTGCTAAGAAAAAAGAAGAAATCTGTTTTACCCGGTTACTCTATCAAAAAATCTACATGGCGTCTTACTAAGGTCTAAAAAAAATCAGGTTTTCAAAATAGGTATCTAGGGAAAGAGAGTCCTCATATGCAGTGCATTACATGGCCTCTAACTAAGGAAGAATAAAGAATCTTCGTTGTACGAGTCCTCAATCCAAAAAATTCCCATGGTGTCTGCTATGGGATAAACAAGAAACAGGGTTTCGAGTTCCCCAAATATTTCGGAGCAACTTAGCATGTGGATATTACGAATTGGTCATTTCATGACTCCAGCAACATTCTGGTCCTCTGGAATGTTGTAAATGGGTATTGGGCACTCCAAGTCCGTTAGGTTGTTCAGAACAACTAAGGTCAGATTCTAGGATGAAAAGATCTTCTTGCCATATTTGGATGTA
>NW_007261011.1:0-10648 GCF_000164805.1 Carlito syrichta
TTGGGCCTGAGCCACAGGCAAGGACTGAAATTGGGGCCTAAATGGAATCAAGGCCTTGGATTGGGGCTCCGGATGGGACAGTGGCTGGGCCTGGGAAAGCAGTGGGGATATCATAGCCTGCACTTGAACTAGGCAGAAATGTGAGATTCCATGGAATAAGAAGAAAGGAGGCTGTAATGTGGAAGAGCTCTCTGAGACCCAGGCAGTAGCCACCAGGGATTCGCCGTGCAGGGCGGGAAGACCCCAGAAAAGCTGGCCATATTTCTTCTGAAAATGGTCCCCAAAGATGTTGGGATCTGGGAATTTCGGAGGTCCAGGCAGCTGTTCTGATTTGTTTTCCAAGAGCCAGAAGGGTTGGGGGCTTGTGGTGTCCTCCTCAGCGCCCAGCAACTTTAGCACATGCCACAGAGCACTCAGGTGGTGCTCCGGGCTCATTTGCTCTGGAGAGGAGCCATCTTTTTCCTTTTCCTGCCAAATCTTGATCTTCACTGTCTGTGAGACTTGTATCTTAACGAGCTTCTGGTCGTCAGAGCTGAGCAAAAAGAGGCTGCCAGCCTCCATCTGCCTGTTTATGGGGTCTCTCCTGAACGAGGCCTCGGGTGGGTGGCGGGAGAGATGTTCTTGCCGGGACTTACAAACTGACAAGATGGAGAGGCACCGGGTTCTGGCAGCCACCTGCCACCAGGAGGGGGCAGAGAGGGGACTGCTTGAACGACCGAGGTCTGAGATGGCCAGAATGGGTGAAGCCGACACACACTTGTATGTGTCAAAGTGAGAGAGAGTCATGATGGGGTCCAGCAGGTATGGAGCTGTGAAGCTTTCTAGAGGGTGCAGACAGAGGGTGGAGTTGGGGGGCAGTGGTGGGGGAAGGGAAAGCACACGTGGCCTGGGTGAGGAGCATTCTAGGGGAGGCAAAGGCTCTGGGGGTGGGGCGGCCGTCGGGGATGAGTGTGAACCACCAGAGACTGGGGTGATCGGGGCTGGCAGAGGGCTGGAGGCCAGAGGCAGAGGACACTCAGTCCGAGCAGCCGGGGAGGCCGAGGCGGACAGAATGAGAGCAGCGTCTTCCACGTGCTCCCCGCGTGGCCGGGGGGCTTCAGCGGCTGCTTTTTCGCACACCTCACCTAGCGGGTATCTGTGTGAGAGTCGATGAAAGCTGTCCTTGTCAGGGGGCATCCCCAGGTGGCTGCAGGAGACACGAGGCACAAACTGCAGCTAGGAGCAGGGGGGCCCGAGGGCAGGGACAGGCACGGGCGGGCCCCTCCCCTGCCTGACACTCTTCCTTTCTAGTTCTCCGGCTGCCCCTCACCTTGGGAATGGACGCACACACCTGTCTGCACCGTCTCCCCCTCCCAGGCCAGCTCTAGACTTCCCTGCGGCCCTGCTGTCACCTCCTAGCCTCTGGTGGGAAGGGCACAGGGGAGCAGGGGACAACGCCTCACCTCTGCCGAAGGGAGACCAGGTCCTCGACTCCCTCCAGTTCCCCCAGGCGGTCTCCACGGGCTAGAAATCAGGCGATGACAGGGTTATGGCGGGGAGGAAGGGGGTGGAGAGTTCACGGAGGCTGAGGGGACGTTCCATGAGGGGAGACCTGGGGGGCTGGACTCTGCAGCTCAAGCATCCATGTCCAAGGCCACGTGATAGTGCCAGGAAGAGCAAGGTGCAGAGTGGATGGTGCTTTGTCACTTAGGGTGAGTCCACCCCCATCCCTCCACGGTCCTCCCAACGGCTGGGCGGGCGGGAAGGGGAGAAAGGGCAGGGGTCGTTTCAGAGATGAAGCAGCCTCAGCGGAGTTGCCTCCAGGAACCCGGAGGACCCCCTCCAGGTCCAGGCCGTCCCTGGTCTTCCGTCCCCTGGCACCACCCCTCACGGACGACAGCCATCCCCGACCAGGCATGGCTTCATTCCAGCATAAAATCTGAGAGGGATCCCAGGTTCTGACTTCTTTCCCAGGACCCTCCCCGTCAGGCCTCTGCGACTGACTTCCTCAGAGACCGGAGACTCCCCCCTCAGACGCCGGCTGGCCAGGCCGCTTTAACTCTAGGGCCCCGGGAAGAAAGGCTGAGCCTACCTTTCAGAGCGCGGTTCTTCTTTCTGCTCCTGAGCCTTCCCCTGGTCCCCGCTGGACTCTGAGGGACAAGAAAGTGCCGGGGACTGGGAACGGTTCCCACTTTCCTCTCCCTCGAAAAGCTGCAGACATTAAGAGCTCAGAAGGGCCTACTCTTCTATTCTATATCTTGCTAATGGAGCACTGTCCTTTTCTTTTATTCACTCTTACAAGTGAATACAAAACATTTTCTGCTTTTCTTCTTGTAAAACATAAACAGTGATTTTCTACGTGAGATTCACCATCGATGGCTTCAGTTCCTGTTCCTCTGCTCTAGAATCACAGACTTTGACCGACAGGCACTTCTGAGCTATCGGGTGGGATTTTACTTCCTGAAGAGGCCAGAGGCGACCCCAGTGTCTCATCAGGGGCTCTCAGGGACTCAGGCCAGCCTGACGCAGATATAAGGCTGAGCCTCGAGGCCCCTGGCCCAGGAAATTGACTGAAGAACCTGGGCTGGAAGGCCCGTCTCCCAGCTGAGATCTCATAAGCCAGCCCTCCGTCCCTGCATCCTGGTGCTGGATTTGCCCTGAAGCCTCCCGCACCCCCACACAGAGGGTCTGAGAGTTTCAACGGAAACCCCAGTGCCCACTCTCGCCCCTGCCCCACCTGCCTGTCCCTAGAAGGATGATGTTCTATCTCTCCTGAGATGTCTGAAGTCAGAAACCTCTCCGCTGGATTTGGAAAAGGGACACCAGTAACAGAGGGAAAAGAGAGAATCATTCTCTGTGGCGTCTGGCCTGAGGGGTCCTTACCTTCCTGACGTTTCTCTCTTTTCTAGGTGGTGGTAAGGAAGGATCACTTCCAAGGCAGGGGAGTATCAGGAGGAAGAGCCCCAGCCCGCTGGGAAGGGTGAGGAGGAGATCCATCACCCAGGGGGCGGGGCTGAGGCTCAGCCATGTGGCACGAATGCTTCTCAGAGGAAAGTGAAAACTCTCCATCTTCTGAATACCAGTGCTGCCTTCAGGCAACTGAATCCTAGGCCTAGGCCTCCGGACTAGAACTCCTGAGGGACTAGAACTCCTGAGGCCTCCTGGTCACAAAGGGCCACTGGGTGTGGGGGAGGGGACTGAGTGGGCGGAGACTGAGCCACGGCCCCTCCCTCACCTGGCAGGTCCCTCATCCTCCTGAGTCTTCTAGACCACGCCTTCCAACTCCACTTTCTCATCTCTCAGAAACAAACCTCAGTCCATGTTCCTTCCCCCAAAATGTGTCACAGAGACACAAAATGAGCACATGCTACCAGAAAAAATGGCACCAGTAGGCTTGCTCAATGCGGGGTTGCCACAAACCTTCATTCTGTCTGTAAAAAATGCAACATCTGCAAAAATAAAGTGACGTAAAATGGAACAAGAAAAGCTTGTATACAGGCACACATGCACCCAACGACGTGCAGACGTCTTTTCACAAACCAATCTAGTATTTTCCAATCCAAAAATACGTAATGTTTGCCTTTAAGAAAAAGCCGTCATTCTTGTAGTGTCCGTATCTAGCTTTATCTGGCTTTATCATAGTAATGCTGGCCGTGAAAAAAATAAGTCTGGGTGTCTTCTTTTCTCTTCAGTTTTTGGAAGACTTTGTGAAGGAAGCATACTAATTCTTCTTTGTTTGGTAGAGTTCCCCACTAATCACATCTGGTCTCGCTTTTTCCTTTGTTGAGAGGTTTTTGATTACTGACTCAATATTCTTACTTATGATTGATCTGTTTGAATTCTCTAGTTTTTCATGTTTCAGTCGAGTCTAGGCAGGGATATGTTTCTAGAAATTTCTCCATTTCTTGTAGGCTATCCAATTTGTTGTCATGCCATTGTTCACAGTAGACTATTATGATCCTTTGTTTTTCTGTGGTACCAGTTGTAACATCTTAATTTTATTAATTTGAGTTTTCTTCTTTTTTCTTAGCCTTACTAAAGGTTGGTCAACTTTGATTATGTTTTCCAAATGCCAACTAACTCTTAACTTCACTGATCTTTTCTAGTCTTTATTTCATTTATATGTGCTTTGATCTTTGTTATTTCCTTCTTTTAGTTAATTTCGGGCTTCAGTTGTTATTCTTTCATTTATTTGACGTATACTGCTTATTTGAGATCTTTTTATCTTCATGTTTGGGACTTATATATATAAATTCCACTCTTAGAACTGTTTTTGCACACCCCGTAAGTTTTGGTATGTTGTGTTTCCATTTTAGTTTGTCTTAAGATACTGTATTTGATTCCCCTTTTGGTTTCTTCCTTGATTGTTCAGGAGTATGTTGATTAATTTCCACATATTTATGAGTTTTCCAATATCTTTCTGTTAGAAATTTTTAGTTTTATGTCACTGTGGTCAGAAAGGATACTTGACAAGACTTCACTCCTTAAATTTTTGAGGACTTGTTTTGTGGCCTAACGTATGTCCCATCTTGGCGAATGTCCTCTGTGTGTTTGAAAATAATGTGTATTTTGCTGGTGTTGAATGGAATGTTCTTTGTCTCTTGTTCCAGTTTTTGACTAAAGTCTCTTTTGTTTGCTGTAAGAATAGCCACTCTTGCTCTTTTTTGGTTTCTCCCTTTACTTTCAGTCTGTGTGTGCCCATAAAGATGAAGTGAGTATCTTGGAAGCAGCGCATTTTGGTTCTTGTTTTGTTCTCCGTTCAGCTACTCTGTGTCTTTTATTTGACTACTTTAGTACATCAACATTTAAAGTAATTGTTGATAGGTAAGAACTTACTATTGCCATTCTATTCATTGTTTTTTGACTGTCTGGTAGTTTCTTTTTTTGCTTTATTTCTCTCTTGCTATATATTTGGTGATTTTCTGTAGTGGTATGCTTTGATTATTATAATAATAATATTATAATTATTTTTATTATTATTTTTTGAGTCAGTGTCCCACCCTGTTGCCCAGACTGGAGTGCACAATCATGGCTTACTGCAGCCTTGACCTTCTGTGCTCAGGTGATTCTCCACCTTACCATCCCAAGTAGCTGGGACTACAGGTGCATGCCATTATGCTTGGTTAATGTTTTGTTTTTTTTTACAGAGACGAGGGCTTGCTGTGTTGCCTAGGCTAGTCACAAACATCTGGGCTCAAGCACCTCGGCCTCCCAAAGTACTGGGACTACAGGTATGAGCCACTGTGCCTGGGTATCTTTTGTGTATTTATTACATGTTTTTTTAATTTGTGATTACCATGAGGCTTATGTAAATATCTTAAACAATTAGGGATCACATTAGGACATCTGGGTTAACATTGAGCTGCATGTAAACAGTGGTCCCATAAGATTATAACGTGTTTTCACGGTACCTTATTTATGTTTAAATATCCTTAACTGCACAAATACTTACCATTATGACATAATTGCTTACAGTATTTAGTACAGTAATATGCTGTACAGGTTTTCGGCTTAAAAGCAATATACCATTCCATATAGCTTAGGTGGGTAGTAGATGGTACCATCTATATTTGTGTAAGTAAAGTCCATCATACTTACACAATGATGAAATTATCTAACGATGCATTTCTCAGAAAGCATTGCTATCATTAAGTCCTACATAGCTGTGGTTGTCACAGTCTATTTAAGCCCCTAACAATGTAACTTCAATCATATACAGAACCTCTACCCTTTACCCTCCTTCTACTTTGTAATGTTTTTGATGTTGGAGTTTATATTTTTTATTATTGTGTATCCATTAGAAAATGTTGTAGGTATATTTATTTTTTAATGTGTTGCCTTTTAACCTTTTAGATTAGAGTTAAAAGTGAATGCACTCCACCATTAAAGAATTTTGATTTTTGACTATACCTTTCTGAGTGATTTTTATACTTATATATGGTTTCATGTTACTGATTAGTCTTATTTTTTTTCACCTTGAAGAACTCCCTACAACATTTCTTGCAAGGCAGCTCTAGTGGCAATGAACTCCTTCATCTTATGTTTTACTTTGGGTTTTGGAAAATCGAGAAGTCCTAACCAAAGCAATTGGGAAAAGAAAGAGTGAAATTGTCTGTAGATGATGTGATCTTATATATGGAAAACTCTAAAGATTCTAATAAAATACTTTTAATGCTAATAAAAAAATTAAGTAAATTAGTAGGATACATACTTAACATGAAAAATCTGTTGCATTTCTATGCATTAACAATGAACTATCTAAAAAAGAAATTACGAAAACAATCTCATTTATGATAACATTTAAAAAGTAAGTACTTAGAAAAAACTTTATTCAAAAAGGTGAAATATCTGTTAAATTAAAAACACTGACTGGGATAAACTGAAGGTTCCAAATTCACATATTAACAAATAAATTAATATTGGTAAATGCCCATACGACCTAACATGATCTACAGATTTATGCAATTCCTATCATCATTTACGATGACTGAATATTAATGCAGCCCTAAAGAAAAACAAAATTATGAACTTTTCAGCAACCTGGGTGGGATTAGAGTCTATAATACTCAGTGATTTATCACAGAAGCAAACATCTGAGTACCACATGTGCTCACTCATAAATGGACCCTGAACATTTATCATAATACTATAAAAAAGGGATTGGCAGTCGTGGGACACTTCCAGGGGAGGGAGGGAAACATAGCATCAATAAGGGTACCCATACTTTATGTGTATGATGACCACACATGTACCTAACCCTCATTTTTACCCCACATTTTAAAAAAAAAAAAAAGTTTTTTTAAAACACACAACTTTTAATCCGCCCCCCAAAAAATTCTAATGGGATTTTTAAAAATAGAAATAGAAAAAAAAATCCTGAAATTTCTATGGAATCACAAATGACTCCAAATAGTCAAAGCAACCATGAGCAAAAAAATAAAAAAAGAAGAAGTTGGCATCAACTGATTAAACTGTAGATAGACGTTAATAAATTATAATTTTTGAAAGAACATAAGTATGCCCATAAAAAACAATATAGCACTTGGCTCTATGATCTGTTTATCTAGGAAATAAAATTACTATAAAGAAAAACAATATCAAAGAGTTTCACATTTTCTAAGAAACATTTTGAAAAAAAAGCATGTTTTACTTGGAAAACCTTCTTGTAATCAGTCAAGGATAAAGTCAATAAAGATAAACATTTATATTTTCAAATTCATACTACGACAAATATTTCTATCAAAATGCAATGCACAGAATGTTTTCAAGGAGCTGTTTTGTTTCTGAACACCTGTTTTTCTTTCTGTGATTGGCATTGTAAGTCATGGTTGGGGCATCTTATTAAAAAACGCTACTTGTGGTTTTTGAATGTACAACAGGGGAGAAGTTTTATTCATAATGTGTAGTGGATAGTGATGACCATTATCCGAAGACTCGGCATCAGATTCAAAGAGCACGATAAAGGGAAATAATTTAAAGGCTGAAATTCTTCATTTTTAATCATATAGCTGAGTGACATTTAGAACGTTTGACATCATTTGAATATTTGATATTGGGGTTTTTATTTTGACATTTAAAAACTTTATCCGACAATTTCCACTTTTCCTTTGTTTAATTATTACTCTATAATAACTTATTTCTGTCATCTTATTTTATGCTTTGTTTTACACACTTTCTGAAAAGGGGCTTCGGAACAAACATTCTTGTCAAACGTTACAAACAATTGAATAAATAGAGCCGATTCACTGTTTCATAACAGTGCTAAAAGTTCAGGTATAAAGATTAATTTTAAGATATATTATAAAGAATGCAGTAATGAGCAATTATTATTGAAGTATTTATTTTTTACTTTCAAGCATATTTTATTTATTTCTTCCTCTTTATGGCACTTTTATTATTAATTTTTTTTTTTACTTTAACGATGTGGGGTACAGTTCAGGGTTGAGTATACAAATGTGCATGATGCAGGTACCCTTGTTGATGAGGTGTGGACCCCCCTCCTGGCAGAATACCACTACTGCCAACCCGCTCCCCCTCCCGGGCAATTTCTCACTACCGTCAATTCTTTTCTTATACTATTATGATAATTATTCAAGGTCCACTTATGAGTGAGAACATGTAGCGCTCAGTTCTTTGTTTCTGTGATAAATCATTCAGTGTTATAGAGTCTAAGTCCATCCAAGATGCTGTGAAGCTCATAATTTTGTCCTTCTTTATGGCTACATAATACTCCATTGTGTATATACACCACATTTTTTTAATAGTCCTCTCTTTTTGCTATTGTGAACAATGCTGCAATCAACATGCATGTGCAGGTATCTTTTTCATAGAGTCATTTGTGTTCCTCTGGGTATATTCCCAGTAGAGGGATTGTGGGTTCATATGGAAGGTCGATTTTTAGACCTTTTAGGAATTGCCAAACTGTTTTTCACAGACAATCTCTGTTTACATTTTCACCAGTGGTGTAGAAGTGTTCCTTTTCCCCGCATCCTCTCCAGCATCTGTTGTTTTTTGAGTTGTTGATGATGGCCATCCTGACAGGAGTTAGGTGGTATCTCGGTGTGATTTTAATTTGCATTTAAAATCAATTAATGGTGCTGGGAAAACTGACCACATGCAGAAGATTAAAACAAGATTCCTACCTATCACCATACACCAAAGTCAACTCTAAATGATTGAAAGCCCTAAACGTAAAACCTCAAACTATAAGAACCTTAGAAAATGCAGGAGACACCTGCATGGTGAGGCTGAGCATTTTTTCACGTATCTGTTGGCCTCTCATATGTCTTCTTTTGAGAAGTGCCTATTCGTATCTTTTGCCCACTGTTTTTCTTTTCGGCACATTTGAGTTCCTTGTAGATCCTAGATGTTAGGCCTTTGTCAGATGTACAGTTGGCAAATCTTTTTTCCCCATCCATGGGTGACTCCCTTTTTTCTTGATGGTTTCCTTGGCTTTGCAGAAGCTTGTCATTTGATGAGGTCTCACTTGTGTATCTTATCTCTTATGGCATAGGCAGTGGGGTTTTGATCAGGAATCGGTTGCCAGTTTCAATTTCCATGATGGTGTCTCCTACATTTTCTCAGGTTTTATAGTTTGAGGTTTTATGTTTAGGTCTTTGATCCATTTAGAGTTGTCTTTTGTGTATGGTGATAGGTAGGGATCTTGTTTTAATCTTCTGCATGTGATCAATCAGCTTTCCCAGCACCACTTATTGAATAGGTTCTTCTCTCCCCAGTGGTTGATGGTGGAGGCTTTGTTGAAGATGAATTGGTTGCAAAATTGAGGTTTTGCTCCTGGAATCTGTATCCTGTTCCATTGGTCTATATGCCTGTTCTTGTACCAATACCAGGTTGTTTTGATTATTGTCACTTTATAATAAACTTTAAAGTCTGGGATTGCGATCCCTTCCGCATTGTTTTTTTGTGCTGAGAATTGTTTTGGCTATTCGTGGTCGTGTATGTTTCCATATGAATTCCTGTATTTTCATTTCCAGGTCTGAGAAGAATGCTGCTGGTAATTTAATGGGTATTACATTAAATCTATAGATTGCCTTGGTAGAATGGATGTCTTAACCAAGTTAATTCTTCCAAACTGTGAGCATGGAATATTTTTCCGTTAGTTTGTGTCATCTTTGATTTTTTTGAGCAGTGTTTTGTACTTTTCGTTGTAAAAGTCTTTCACTATTTTGAGGTATGCTCCATGTATGCCTAGATGTTTGAGGGTTTTTATCAAGAAGGGGTGGTGGATTTTATCCAAAGCTTTTTCTGTGTCTAATGATATAATCATGTGGTTTTTGTTTTACATCTGTTGATGTATTTAAATACATTTATGTTTTGGCAGATGTTGAACCAGCCCTGCATCTCAGGGATGAAGCCCACTCGGTCATGGTGGATGATTTTTGAGATGTGTTGTTGGATCCAGTTTGCTAGAATCTTGTTGAGAATTTTAGCATCTACGTTCATCAAGGATATTGGCCTGTAGTTCTCTTTCTTTGTTGGATCTTTCCCTGGTTTTGGTATCAGTGTGATGCTAGCTTCATAAAATGATTTGGAGAGAGTTCCATCTTTCCCGATTGCCTGGAATACTCTCAATAGGATTGGTATTCACGCCTCCTTGTATGTTTTGTGGAATTCTGCTGGAGCGTCATTTGATCCAGGGCTTTATTTGTAGGCAGTTTTCTTCTGACACATTCAAGTTCCTGGGTTGGTATTGGTATATTTAGGGTCTTGATTTCTTCTTGTTTCAACCTGGGGAGGTTGTGTGATATCAGAAAGACCTCTATTTCATTTAGGTTTTCAAGTTTGTTTCCACAGGAGTACATAGTAATCTCTGATCATCTTTTGTACTTCTTCAGAGTTGGTTATAACTTCATCTTTTGCATTTCTGATTGTGTTTATTTGGGCCTTTTCTCTATTTTTCTTGGTCAGCCTAGCTAGGGATCCATCACTTTTGTTTATCCTTTCAGAAAAGCAGCTTTTGGCTGTATTGATTTTTTGTGTTCTTTTGTTGTCTTTTATGTCCCAAATTTGGGCTTTTATTTTGATGATCTGGATTCTTCTGCTGAAGTTAGGGTTTTGGTGGTCTTGCTTTTCCAGCTTCCTTAGGTGATTTGTTAGGCTGTTAATGTGTGATCTTTTCATTTTCTTCATGTGTGTTCGTGGAGATATG
>NW_007261011.1:11363-13436 GCF_000164805.1 Carlito syrichta
CGGGGCCCCTCCTCTGGCGCCCCGGCCTGGGCCGGCTGGTGGGCCCTGGTGTGCGTCTGCCCCGTTCTCGGCCGGCCGGGCGGGAGTCGGAGTCCGCCCCGGCGAGCGCCGGCGGTGAGGGCTTTGTGGCTCGCGGTGCGCGTGGCGTCCGTGACTGCGAGCGCGGACCCGGTGGCGCCTTGGCCCTTCGTGGCCGGCGCCGAGGGTCGGCAGCTCGGGAGGCGGTTCCGGGGGCCGGCAGCGGAAGGCCCCTCTCTGTGAGCCTGGCCGGCGGCGGGCTGCGAGACAAGGAGCAGCCGTGTTCGGGACCCTGGTTTCCATTGCGCGCGGGTGGGTCTAGCCACCCCGTCCTCAGACCCGGAAAGCAGAGTTCTGCTTCGAGCTTAGTGAGACCTTCGTCCCACGCGTAAGCAAACACGGTTCTGCCCATGCTCTGGCCCCGAAGGCTGCGTCCTCCCTCGCCGTTATTCATTTCACAGGCATGATGGCTATGAAGGCTTCTCTGCGTGATGATGATTCAGGATCGGGGCTCAGTATGCCAGAGAAAATGGAAAAAGCAATAGAAGCTGGCTGGACATTTCCAAGGAGTTTGATGAAGCTTGTCGAGGTGAGTTTAAGCTTTTGCATTAGCAGTTCAAAATCTGGGAAAGAGCAAAAAAGAAAAAAATCATGAATTGTGATTTTGAAATATCTCAATAAATGAAATCAGCAAGTAAGTGTGGTTTACTGAGTTGGTTAACCACACTTAACTCTCTACCTTCTGATTTTCACTTTCACCGAAAGCCAGTATACTAGCTTGGGCAACTTGGTGAAACCTCAACTCTACAATCAATCAAGAAAAAATAACCGGTCATGGTGTTGCACACCTGCAGTCTCAGCTACTCGGAAGGCTGAGGCAGAAGGATCACCTGAGTCTAGCAGGTTGAGGCTGCAGTGGCTGTGAGTGTGCTACTGCACTCCAGCCTTGGCAAAAGAGTGAGACTCTGTCTCCAAAAAAAAGAAAACCAGTGTATATTTGGTATAGCCTTAAATATAGGTGTTGAGGCAGTTTTTCAAATTACAATTTTCTAACTTTAAGTAGTAGGTTAGAGTACATAGCAGTAATTTCTCACCCTGGAAAACACTGATTATGTTGTTCTAAAGATAGTACTATCCCTGTATAGTTGAGGTTTGAAAGCGATCGGATCACATCATTCCTCGCTTGAGATCCTCCAGTGGCCTCCTGTTGCAGGTAGAATAAAGTCCAGACTCTTTCCCTGTGGCCTGTGAAATCTGGTCTCTGCCACCAACTGAGACTTCATTCATGTACCACTATCCTGCCATTCTCACTCAGTTCCTGTCCAGAGGTCTTTTTTTTATCTCATTTCAGACACCAAGGTGGCTTCCCCTGGCCTTTGCATACTTTGTTTTCTCTCTTACATTGCTTTGTCCCAGGCCTTCACCCACCCCTTCCTTAATGTTGCCTCTCTGGTAGGTACCTCAAAACAGCTGCTCTAAGCAGATTCACTCACCCTTTCTCTTCTCTCCAACTGCTGTTTTGTTGAATCACCCTGTTTTATTTTCTTCATAGAGCTGTCTTTGTCAGAAACCATAATTTTCAATTATTACTTGTTTTCGCCAGTCTTGCTCACTGGAATACGTGCTCTGTGAAGGCAGAGGTCATGTCTAATAACTCTAGTACTCAGAACAGTGCTTGGCATATGGTAAGTTGAGTAATGTTTGGGGATAAATGATTGGAGAAATAAACGAGATTGTTGTTTGAGGGGAATGAGCTTTAGGGAAGGACCAAAGATCAGAGAAAGGAACAAAGACTAGGGTAAGAACTTGAAAGAAAGGGGCGGGATCTAGAGCATGGTAGAGAAATTGACAGGCGGAGGAGCAAAGGGACACACTGAGACACGAAGGACAGGTTAGGATGGCTAATCTGGTGGCTTCTGTTTTCTCAAGAAGCTTGGGTCTTTTGATGATAGGCGGACTGTGTTTGAGTAGTGCTCTCAAGGTGATAGTGGAGACTTGGAGCAGCTGAGGTGGAAAGGGAGCCAGCTAAGTATAAGCAAAATGACACATCGGGTG
>NW_007261012.1:0-5701 GCF_000164805.1 Carlito syrichta
CGTGCAGAGATTGGGGAACCCTCTTATTGAGGGGGTGAGGGAAGGACTGAGGGAAGAATTATTCAGAGAATTGATTTCTTTTTGGACAGATTTTCTTTCTTTCTTTTCTCTCTCTCTTTTGTTTCCTCACTTGGTAGCTCTGACTGACTGATCTCAAACCGCCCAACTCAGGCCTCCCTCTTGGTCTCGACCTCCCAAACTATTCTAATCACAGGCTGTCCACGTGGTCAACATCCAGGTCTTCTTGTCTGGTCTTGAACTCTGGGACTAAGGCAATCCTAGCTCTGAGGTCTGCCCTCACCCAAGGTTTTCTGGGTTTTGCTTTGGGTCGAGGTGGTGGCTTGCTATGGTGTCCAACCTTGTCCCAGCTCCCACGTTCCAGCCATCTTCCCATCTCCTCCCTGAGTGCTAAGGAGACAGGCGTGAGTCACCCGGCTAGAACCCCTTATGGTTTGAGAGTCACATCCTCCCTTTTCCCAAGGCATCCCCTGGGATGAGCGAGCCAGTTCACCCTGGAGTATGAGGTGGTTGGAGGTGTGGGCACCCTGGCAGAGACATGCCCCTGAGCCAGGTGCTCCTAAGTGGCGGGTTCAGTGGGCTACTCCAGCAGCCCTCTCCAGGGTCCCAGGTCGTCAGAAGGGAGAGGGCCTCACAGTGGTCGCCGAGAGTGGCTTGGAGGCCAGGTTCAAGGGCTCATGCCTGTCATCTTGGCTCTCTGGTAGACCAAGATGAGAGGATGATTGAGTCCCTGGGTTCGAGACCAGGACAGGCACCTTGGCAACACCTCGTCTTTACAAGAAGACAAAAAAAAGAGCCAAACTTGGTGATGTAGGCCTTTTGTTCAGACCACTTGGAAGACCACACGGGAAGGATTCCCAGAGCCCAGCTGGTGGAGGCCGCAGTGACTGAGAGTGGGCCCCAGTGTTATGACCTGGGCTACAGAGCAGGACTCCAACTCAGAATAATGATATCAACCACAACCACCACCACAACCACAGGCCAGGCTCAGGGGCTCAACCTGGCATCTGGCCCTTCGGAGACCCAGGCAAGTGGACAACAGGAGCCTGCTGGTTCGACACCAGCCAAGGACATGGGGCGAGAGCTCGTATCCGACATCAAAAATAAATCCAAAGATTATCCAAGTGTGGTGGAGCAGGCCTGTGTTTCCAACCACTCTGGGGATCGTGCTGGGATAGTCACCTGAGCCCGGCAGGTGGAGTCCATGGTGGCTGTGGGCGTGCCCCTGTACTTTGGTCTTACAAAGTGGGAATCTGACTCCAAATAATAATAATCAGCACCACCAGACCTGCCACCCAGCGTGAGGAATCACCCTCAGGGATGGGAGAGGAAAATGTGCTGACCGGCCTGTTGTTCATGGGAGACTTCAAAGGTGGCCATAGGTAGTGTCCATCCCATGCCTTTGGCCAAACGACCCAGAATACTTGCCTCCACACTCCACATTTGTGCCCCACAGGAAAGATGTGTGTGAGTTCACGGAACAGATGGCCCCAAGCTGTGGGGCCATCAGGGCACAGAGCGGTCAAGGTGGTCCAGCAATGCCATGGCCAGCCCAGGTCCTGGTCTCCCTGTTTTCCAACTTCAGGTGTGGGGAGGGGTTCGTCTTCTCTTGATCACACAATCGTCCCCTGCCCAAGCAGACCTTTCCCTGGGTAGCCATGAACGCCTGTCATGATGCATGTGGGAGACGTCTTTTGTGTACTAGGGTCTCTGTCTGCCAGGCTTGGGCATGGAGGCATGATCATGGCTCCTGGGGCCTCAACCTACTGGGCTCAGGTGATCCTCCTGCCTTGGCCCTGAGGAGCATGGGCTCCATGGACCAGCACGGTTGACCTGATTTTGGGGACCCCTCACCGAGATGAGGTCTCGCCATGTCACCTGGGTTTCTCTTCGAACCCTGGACTCAGAAACCCTCCCACCTCTGCCTCCCAGGGAGCGGGGCTAACAGCCTTGAGCCACGGTACCTGGCTTGGACTCATACGTTTGTCAGCGTGGATGATGCAAAGGAATGCCACAGGACGGAGGCCACCACATCCTGTGTATTTGGTACTGGGGGCATCACCACGTGCAACTCCAGTGTTCATGCTCCAGGGAATGAGGAGGTCTCGCTACGTGGCCCAGGCTGTTCTTGATCTCCCGGGCTCCAGCTGTTCCCCACTTCGGCTTTTCAAAGCCACAGCCCTATTTTCTGCCCATCGATGGTCTTTCAGGAACACTAGGCCCAAGTCTGGGCCTCCTTCCCAAAGGATCTCTGTCTTTTCAGAATGATCCCAACTCCATACACAAATCGTTGCTCTTTTTTTCTCCCTTTTTTCCTTTTTTTCTTTGAGTCAGAGTCTCAGTCCATCGCCCAGACTGGAGCATCTTGGCTCTCTCCCAGCCACCACAGACTCAGCCCATGGGGCTCTGGCAAGAAGAGCCAGTACTATAGGCATGTACCACCACACCAGTTCATTTCTAATGGAGGGTAGAGATGAGGACTTGCTGAGGTTCCTGGGCTGGTCTTGGACTGTAGGCTCAGACTGGTCACTGGTCTTGGCCTCCTAAAGCACTGAGATGACAAGGCTGAGCCCCTTAGCTCAGCCTCAATCCTTCGTTGAAAAAGAACCAGAAGGCCTGGCGCAGCAGCCTACGCATGGAATCCCAGTGTTCTGTGAGGTCGAGGCAGGAGGATCACTAAAGAGCGAGAGCCCAAGGCCAGCCCTGGTCACACAGAGAGACCCTGTCTTCACACCCATCGAAACAGGGGGTCAAGGGTTGAGGTGCCAGTCTTCCCGGTCACTCCCAAGTCCTAGGCGGGATAATTGCCAGAGCCCACAATTTGGAGACTGGCAGTGAACAACGGTTGTGTCCCTGGGCCACAGCCTGGGCCACAGAGCCAGACCCTGTCTGCAAAAACATCAGAATCGTACACAGATTCTCAACTGTGCATGGTGTGTTCAAGGGTGACTGACTTTAGAGTCAAGAAAAATGGATTGGGGGTGAAGAAATGTCCCTGGTGAGGGATGTGTCCCTGGCCTATCTTAGTGGAAGGTCTTCATTGCTGAGTCAGATGGTTGACCTGCCTGAGGAACATGTCTGCCCTCATAGAGGAGAGCTGGCAGGAAGCTAGCCAGGGAGACTCGTGAACTTCCACACCAAAGCAGGGTCAGCCATTGGGGGGATTGGGGCTAGAGGGTGCCAAGTTTGGGGGACTCTCATATGTGGGGAGGGTAACGGACTGAGGGAAGGTTTGGAGGAGAATGTCTTTCTTTATTGACTTAGATTTTCTTTCTTTCTATCTTTCCTTCTTTTCCCCTCTCTCTTTTGTTCCCTCTCTAGGTAGTCCTTGCTGCTCTCAAACCCCCCAACTCAGGCCTTCCTCTCAGCCTCAGCATCCAAAACTGCTGCAATCACAGTCTTTCCATTTGGTCGACATCCTGGTCTTGAACTCTGGGCCTGTGGTGATCCTCCCACTGAAGTCTGCCCTCACCCCAGGTTTTATGGGTTTTGCTTGGTGTTGTGGTTGGGACTTTCTATGGTGTCCAACCTGGTCTCAGCTCCCTGTCTCCAGCCATCTTTCTGTCTCAGCCTCCTTAAGTGCTGAGGAGACAGGAATGAGTAGCCCAGCCATCCCCTCCTGGAGGTTTAGAGTCACACACTCCCTTTCCCTGAGGGGGCCTCTGGAATGAGTGATTGGGTGCACCCTTGGGAATGGGGCTGGCAGAAGGGTGGGTGCTCAGGAGTCACACACCTGCCCCAGGCACTCCCTCTTGGCAGGCTTTGTGGGCAACTCTGGCTGCCCACTCCAGGGCCCCAGGTTGTCTGAAGGGAGTGGGTCTTGCAGGGGGGCCCCTAGAGGTGTGTGAAGGCCTGGCATGGGGACTCACGTCTGTCACCCCTGCACTATGGAAGACCAATGTGAGAGGGTAGCCTGAGCCCCCGGGTTCAAGACCAGCCCAGGCACCTTGACGAAACATCATCTCTACAAGAAACCAACAAAATGAGCTGTGTGTGGTGCCACATTCCTATCATTCTGGACACTCGGGAGGCTGTGGCAAGAGGATTGTCTGAGGTCATTGGGTGGAGGCCATGGTGGCCAAGAACAGGCCACTGTGCTCTGGCCTGGGTAACCTATGGGTCTTCGACTCAGAATATTAGTACCAGCCACCACCACCACAACCACAGACCGGGCTCAGGGGCTCAGCCTGGCATCCTGGCCATTCAGAGGCAGAGGCAAGTGGATGGCCTGATGCTGTGGGTACGAAACCAGCCTGGGACACAGGTCAAGAACTCCTCTCGGACACCAAAAATAAATCCAAAGTTTAAATGGGTATGGTGCTGCAGGCCTGTTGTTCCTGCCACTAGGGTGACCAAGGCGGGAGGATCACCAGAGCCCAACAAGTGGAGTCCATGGTTGTTGTGAGCATGCCCCTGCACTCTGCCTGGGTGTCAGAGTGGTTTTCCGACTCCAAATAATAATAATTGCCACCACCGCCACCACCACCACACCTGTCGCACAGTGCAAGGTGTCACCTTCAGGGATGGGAGAGGAAAAGGCACTCTTCCTCGTTTGTGGGAGGTTTTAAAGCTGGCCCCCTGGCACATCCATCCCATGCCTTCGGCTACGTGTCCCAGAATGCCTGCCACCACCCTCCACACTCGTGCCCCATGGCAAAGACATGTGTGAACTCAAGGAATAGACAGCCATGAGTTAGGATGGCAGTCGGGCACAGAACAATGAAAGCTGTATAGCAACGCTGCGGCCAGCCCAGGTTCCAGTCACTTGTTTTGCCACCTTTGGTCTGGGAGAGGGTTTCTTACTCTCTGATCACTCCATTGTCTCACGTCCACATGGCCTTATCCTTGGGGAGTCATGGTCACCCGTCATGATGCATGTGGGAGGTATTTTTTTGATGCTGGAATATCCATCACCCAAGCTAGGGCACAGTGGCACGATCATGGCTCCTGTGGCCTCGACCTGTGCGACTCAGGTGGTCCTCCCACCTCGACCCCTGTAAAGTCAGGGCTCTGGGGGCCACTATGCCTGACTCGATTGTGGGACCTCTCGCTGAGATGAGGTCTGGCCACATTGCCTGGGTTCGTCTCCATCCCGTGTCCTCAGGTCACCTCCTACTTTGTCATCCAAGGGCACAGGGCTGAAGGCTGTGAGCTATGGTTCCCGGCCTGGACTTGTATGTTCTGTAGGCAGGGCCAATGCAATGGAATTCCCCAGAACAGAGGCCACGACAACTCATGTAACTGTGATGCGGGCACCACCACGTGCGACTCCAGTGTTTGCACTCAGGGAGCAAAGTGGTCTCGCTACATGGGCCAGGCTGATCTTGCACTCCTGGGTTCCAGAGATCCTCCACCTTGGCCTCCCAAAGCCACAGTCTGATTGTCTGCTGATCCACCATCTTTTGGGAACTGTAGGCTCAAGCTGTGGCTTTCTTTGCATATGATCTCAGTCTGTTCACGATGATCCCAAATCCATAATCAAATGAATGCTCTTCTTTTTTTTCCTTCTTTTCTTTTTTTTCTTTAAGTTGGAGTCTCACTCCGTTGCCCAGGCTGGAGGGTAGTGGCTCATTCCCAGCCACAACAGCCTCAGCCTGCCTTGCTCCGGTGAGCCATTCCATGGCCTTCTGAAGAGCTGGAGTGACAGGGAAGTGCCACCATGCCCAGCTCATTTGGGATGGAG
>NW_007261012.1:5721-25651 GCF_000164805.1 Carlito syrichta
CTTTCTTTGCATATGATCTCAGTCTGTTCACGATGATCCCAAATCCATAATCAAATGAATGCTCTTCTTTTTTTTCCTTCTTTTCTTTTTTTTCTTTAAGTTGGAGTCTCATTCCCAGCCACAACAGCCTCAGCCTGCCTTGCTCCGGTGAGCCATTCCATGGCCTTCTGAAGAGCTGGAGTGACAGGGAAGTGCCACCATGCCCAGCTCATTTGGGATGGAGGGTAGAGATGAGCTCTCACTGAGGTGCCCAGGCGGGTTTCAGCCCTTGGGCTTGGTCCAGCCACTGACCTCAGTCTCTAAAAGTGCTGGGATGATGAGGCTAAGTCACCAAGCCTGGATTCAATCCTTCATCAAAAACGAACCAGAAGGCCTGGCACGGCATTCTACAGCTGGAAATTCAGTGCTCTGGGAGCCTGAGGCGGGAGGATGGCTGAAGCCAGGAGCTGAGGGACACCATGGGCCATGCAGGAGACCCCGCCTCTGCACCCATTCAAAAAGGGGGCATGGATAGAGGTGTCCGTCATCCCAGCAACTCTGGAGGCATAGGTGGGAGCATTGCCAGAACCCGTGATTTTTAGGCTGTGGGTCAACGACGGTCGAGTCCCCAGGCCCCAGCCTGGGCCACAGAGCCAGACCTTGTCTTCAAAACATCAGAATCATACACAGATTCTCAACTGTGCATGGTGTGTTCACAGAACGACTGGCTTTAGAACCAGGAAAAATGGGACTGGGGGAAGAATTGTCCCCAGGTGAGGGATGTGTCCCGGGTCTTTCTTGGAAGAAAGTCCTTTTTGCTGAGTTGGAGGGCCAGCCTGCCTCGGGCATATTTCTCACCTCAGAGAGGAGAGTCGGCAGGGACCCAGCCAGGGAGTCTTGGGAACTCCCGCACTAAAGTGGCAGTAGCCCTTGGGGCGGAGGGTTGGGCTGGAAGTTGCCAAGCTTGTTGGACCCTCACATGTGGGGGGCAGGTGGGAAGAACTAAGGACAGAATGTTTGCAGAAGAATGAATTTCTTTATTTCTTTCTTTCTTCCTTCCTTCCTTCCTGCCTTTCTTTTTACTTTTCTTTCCTCACTAGGTTGCACAGGCAGTTCTCAAACAGCCAAACTCAGGCCATCCTCTCAGTCCAGGCTGCCCAAACTGCTGGGATCACAGGCTAGACATTTGGTCGATATCCTGGTCTCCCAGTCTGGTCTTGAATCTGGGCTGAAGGGGATCCTCCCGCCAAGAACTACCCTGACCCAAGGTTTTCTGGGTTTTGCTTGGAGTCAAGGTGGGGACTTGCTATGGTGTCCATTCTGGTCTCGAGCTCTTGGGTTCTGGCCATCTTCCCGTCTCGGCCTCCCCAAGTGCCAAGGAGACAGGCATCCCCTGAAGGTTTGAGAGTGATGTCCTCATCTTCCCAGAGGTTTCCCTGGGAGGAGCAAGCAGTTCCACCATGGGAAATGAGGTGGGTGGAGGGGTGGGTGCCCCAGGGAAGACATGCCCCTGCACCAGGTGATCCCCTGGGGAGGACTCGGCTGGTGACTCCAGCTGACCTATCCAGGGTCCCGGGTCATTGGACAGAGCGGGCCTCACCATGGAGCCCCGAGAGTGGTGTGGATGCTGGTCGTGTGGACTCACACTTGTAATCCATGCCCTCTGGGAGGCCGAGGTGAAAGGATGGCCTGAACCCCTGGGTTTTAGACCAGCCTAGGGTTCTTGGCGAGACCTTGTCTCTAAAAGAAGCCAAAGAAATGAGCCAAGTGTGGTGGCACACGCTTGTTGTTTCGACCACTAGTGGGCCGAGGTGGGAACATTGTCTAAGCCAGGCAGATGGAATCCGTGGTGGCTGTGTGCATGACCCTGTTCTCCAGCCTGGGTGACAGAGTGGGATTCCAAAAACAAATAATAATGATCACCATCACCCTCACCACCACCACCACCCCGCCATCCAGCATGAGGATTCACACTCAGGGATGGGGGAGGAAAAGTGACTTTCCGTCCTGTCGTTCATGGGAGCTTTCAAAGGTGTCCACCGGGCTCGTCCATCCTGCACTTTCAGTCATACAGCCAGAAGGCTTGCATACACCCTCCACACTCATGCCCCATGGCAAAGACGCCTGTGAACTTGTAGTACAGACGTATGGTCATGGTGGGGCAGAGTGATCAAGGCAGGCCAGCAACACTGTGGCTAGCCAATGTTCTGGTCACCTTGTCTGCCAACTTCGGATGGGCGAAGGGCCCCTTCCCCTCCTGATAACTCCATCATCCCTTGCCACGTGGACCTTTCCCTGGGTAGCCATGGATACCCATCATGACGCATGTTGGAGGCATCTATTTTGTCATGAGTCTCCATCCGCCGGGCTGGGGAGTGGCAGCCTGAACGTGGCTTCCAGGGTCTCAACCTGTGGGTCTCAGGGGGACCTCTCACCCCAGCCCCTGAGCAGCCTGGACTCTGGGGGACCAATGCCTGACTCGATTTTGGGGCCCTCTCGCTCAGACGAGGTCTGGCCACATCACCCGAACTGGTCTCTGACCCCAGGGCTCAGGCAGCCTCCCGCCTTGGCCTCCCAGGGCCCGGGGCTGATGTCTGTGAGCCATGGAGCATGAAATGGACTCATACATTCTGTCAGCGAGGGTGATGCAAAGGCACGTCCCAGGACGCAGGCCACCACATTCCCTGTAGCTGGGAATGCGGGCACCAACAAACGTGGTTCAAGGGTTTGCATTCTAGGGAGTGACGAGGTCTCACAATGTGTCCCAGGCTGGTCTCAAATTCTCAGGGTCCAGAGTTCCCCTGCCTGGGCTCCCAACCCCACAGTCTGATATCTGCTGATCCACTATCTTTCAGGAACTCTATGTCCAAGGCTGAGGCCTCCTTCCCCAAGGATTTCTGTCTGTTCACGATGATCCCAACTACATAAACAAATGGATGCTCTTCTTTCCTTTCTTTTTTTTGTGTCAGTGTCTCACTCTGTCACCTGTACAGGTGGGCATTGGCTCACTTCTGGCCACCACAGCCTTGGTCCACCAGGCTCTGGCGAGCAATCACCCCTGACCTTCTGAGGAGATGGAACAACAGGCGCATACCACCACGTCCAGCTCATTTGGGTTAGAGGGTAAAGATGAAGTCTCGCCGAGTTGCCCCGGCAAGACTTTGAGCCATGGGCTTGAGCTGACTGCTGGCCTCGGCCTCCCCATATGCTGGGATAATGAGATGAGCCCCAGAGCCTGACCTCAAACCTTCATCGAAAAAGAACCAGAAGTTCGGGCATGGTCGCCCACAGCTGGAATCCCAGCACAATGGTAGGCCGAGGCTGGTGGATGGCTGGAGCCCAGGAGCTCAAGGCCAGCCCAGGCCATGCGGGGAGACCCCATCTCTGCACCCATCCAAACAGAGAGTCTGGGATTGAGGTGCCCATCTTGCTGGTCACTCCAGAGTCTGAAGCTGGAGGATCACTGGAGCTTGTGATTTCAAGGCTGGTGGTAAAAGATGGTCCTGTCCCCAGGACCCAGTCTGGGACACAGATCCAGACTCTCTCTTGAAAAACATCAGAATCATACACAGATTCTCAACTGCATGTGGTGTGTTCAAACGGTAATTAGCTTTTGAGCCAGGAAAAATGGGATTGTGGGAAGGAAATGTCCCCAGGTTAGGGATGTGTCCCTGGCCTTTTTTCACGGATGGTCCTCTTTGCCAGTTTCTTTTTCTTTCTTTCTTTCTTTCTTTCTTTCTTTCTTTCTTTCTTTCTTTCTTTCTTTCTTTCTTTCTTTCTTTTTTTCCTCACTAGCTGCTCTCAAACCATCCCACTCAGGAATCCTCTCGGCCTGAGCCTCCAAAACTGCTGTGATCAATTATTTCATTTGGTCGACATCCTGGTCTTCCTGCCTGGTCTTGAAGCTATCCCCCCCAGCCGAGGCCTGCCCTCACCCAAGGCTTTCTGAGTTTTGCTTAGGTTCGAGGTGGGGTCTTGCTCTGGTGCCCAACCTGGTCTCAAGCTCCTGAGCTCTCGCCATCTTCCCATTTCGGCCTCCCTGAGTTCCAAGGAGACATGCGTGAGTCGCCCAGTTGTCCCCACCTCCCCAAAATTTGAGTCACCCTGTCCCTTTCCCCAAGCCAGTCCCTGGAGGAAGCGATCATGGCGTGTCCACCCTGGGGAACAAGACAGGCAAAGGGGTGGGTGCCCCAGTGGAGACACCCCTGTGACAGGCACTTCCCCCAATGAAGGATGGGCGGGAGACTGCAGCCACCCTCTCAGTGGTCCCGGGTCATCGGAAGGAAGCGTGTTCATGGTGTGTCCCTGAGAGGAGTGTGGAGGCAGGGCATGGGGACTCACGCCTGTCATTCTGGCACTCTGGGAGGTCTAGGTGAGAGGATTGCCCAACCTCCTGGATTCGGGACTACCCCAGCTCATGGAAGAGATGGCCCTAAGCAAGGGCAGCCATCAGTCACTGAGTGATCAAGGCATCCAGCAATGCCACTGCCAGTCCATGTTCCGGTTGCCCTGTATGCCACCTACAGGTGGGGGGAGGCCCTCACCCATGCAGACGTTCCCTGGGGAGCCATGGAAGCCCATCGTGATGCTTCTGGGAGGCAATATTTTGATCGCCGGACTCTGTCGGGTGGGCTGGGGCACGGTGGCACAATTGTGGTTCACAAGGCCTCGACCTGTGGGGCTCAGGTGGAACTCCCCAGCCCTGGTTGCTAATTTATGATCAGAGTCCCCAGGTATCAATAAGTCATCTCGTCATTAACCATTCTGGTAAGATAAGAAGAGCTGTAATTTGCCATCGCATTTATACGGGAGTTTAAACAACCCGAAATATCAAGGGAGGATTCTGATTTTTTTTAGGTAAATTAAAACAGATTGGAGGAGACCTAGAGCAACCCGAAAAAGAAAAATTTTGATTAATAACAATTTTGAGTTGTGATGCTAAAAGAGTGCAGCCTCCTAATAAAGAGGAATGATTAGTAATCTCAGCATTCCATGTAAAAGGTTGGAACACTGGAGGGTTTGGGATATACGCCCAATAAGATATTTCCAAATAAATACAACCCTCATGGCATGCTATAATAGCCAGCATAGCAACAAGAACTGTAGAGAGAGTGAGATAAGTGTTTTGAGAGTGAACCAGATCCACAGCTTTGTGGATGAGTGCCTTGATTTGCCCATATGTGGGTGGTCTGCCCTGTCTAGTCGAAACAGCTTGATGGTAATGTCTGGGTTGAAGAGTGGGAGATGACAAATGACGAGATGCCTTTGGTCTAGTTGGTGATGGTGGAAGTGGTTATTGAATGGTGAGACGTTTCAGCTTTGGCACCAACACCTTCTCTTCATCATCTGCATCCAACTCAGACTGGTGGCGTTATTTATGTGCCATCTGTCTGTACCTCGATGGGGATGGGGTGCTGCACATGTCTAATTAGATGATCCTGTACCCAAATAGGTTATGGTAAGTCCTGGGGAAAAACA
Source organism: Carlito syrichta (assembly GCF_000164805.1). NCBI lineage: Eukaryota > Metazoa > Chordata > Mammalia > Primates > Tarsiidae > Carlito > Carlito syrichta. The sequence continues at coordinate 11,179 of NW_007261012.1, forward strand.
AAAGTATATTCTCTCCCACATGTTAAAAGGACATTGGTCCCTTTCCATTGACCTGTAAGAAGACCCATTTTACCAATGGTTTAACAGTATTCTCAGGAGTCCAATATCTTATCATAGCTGAATATCCTTGAGAGTCCAAATTGAGATGATTAGTTACAAACATAGAATGTTTTATGATATGATGGGGAGAACTATATCTCAATTCCCCTTCCTGCAATTTAATTATATGATTATTTAACGTTTGATGGGCTCTCTCGACTATTGTTTTATCTTGAAGCTTATATGTAATTTCTGTAGAATGAGAGATGCCAAACTGGGTACAAAATGACTGAAAAGCTTTTGATGCATAAGAGGAGCATTATCAGTTATTAGTTGTTTAGGAATACCCAGCTGTGAAAAACAAAATAATTTTTGGACTACTTTTATAGGCTTCCCCAGTTCTGGGCAAAGCTAAAATTACATGGGAAAATGTATCCATTGTCACATGTAGAAATGACAATTTTCCAAAACTTTGGAAATGAGTAACATCCATGTGATACAAAATATTATGTTTTAATCTGCGGGGGTTTACTCCTGAGGGGAGGGGTTATTAGAAGTAAGACATGATGTACAATTTTTCATGATTTGTCCAGCCGTTTCTCTTGGAATGTGAAACTGATGCCTTAAAGCTGCAGCATTTTAGTGATGAATTTTATGGGATTGCTGAGCTTGATTGACTAAAGAATCTACAAGGAGAGGCCACACCACCTATTTTGTCAAGGTATCTTCTAATTGATAATGTTCATGTAGAGGTGCAGGGAGTCCTGAATAAAATCTAATATAACCTATGTAAAATGGTTGGTTTCTAACAATTATACGTTGCTGTAATTGGTTAAGTAAATCAAGAATAGTTGTCTTATTAACAGGAATGGTGGCCGTTTTAATATGAGGAAAGTGCCCTCTTATATAACATGAATCACTATAGAAAGACAATTTTCTCCTCTTAAATAAAGATAGTCACAGATCACAATCCCTCCCCCCTGGCACCACTTGCCGGAGGTCGTTTGGCACCAAGGGACAAATTTAAATTATATGGATATTTTTCTTCATGATACCTAGCTGCTTATTCTTTCAAGCTTTCCTTATGCTCAGAGGGTAGAGGATCATCATCAACAGGGGCAGTGGCTAACATTGCCTGGAAGGAACAGAGTAGTAAGGAAATTCTTTCACCTGGTTTCTCTTTTACTTTAATGGGCATTTTATTAATCTTTCGTTGTGGATCTAATACATCTCTAATTATATTCCATAATGCAAAAGTATCTACAGCCACTCATTCTGGACCATGGAGAGTGTAATACAATATCAATTTTGTCCATGTTCTTTGTCCATGTTTCTAAATTAACGAAGCCTTCTTCATGGAACCAGGAGTACTATTCTTGCACAAAATGTAGAAAATGAGATAATTGTGTAGAGGAACCTTTAATTCCTCTTTTAGAAAGCATATGCATCAAAATACTTATGATCAATTTTCTTTCTTTAGATTCACACTGACCCATGATTGTATCATGGCTCTAAAACTGCTTACACTTCCTAGCTCTGCCTGTCTCTACAGAGGGGTCTGCAGCAGCCTAGGTAAGGTTCTATCTGTTCCAATTAAAGTAAGGTTTACCTTTCAGGTCCTGTTTGGGCACCACTTGCCACTTCCAGTTCCAGCAGTTCAGGACTTCCTGAAGGAGGAACATCGTCGGTGTAGGTGAAAACTTGGACACTGACTCTGTTATGTAATTCAGATGCCGATTTGCTTTTCTTCTCAAGTTCTTTTATACTTTTAGTTACACACAATTTGGCCTTCAAACCCAGATGTATTTATTTTGTTTTGATCATTGTTCTAACCGTGATGAAATACTGTCTGTCTTCCCTCAAATTTGTTACAATGTATCCACTAATAGAATGTATAAAGCATGTGATTTTTCACAACATGTTCTGTAATTACAAACCCTTGCCATCTAAACTTTTAACAATTTAATGACTAACTTATTATTTTCTAATATTTAATTTTATTCAAAATGCCATTTAGAAGCTTTTTCCACTATTTCTATATTAATCATCTACTCTAAAAAGGAAAAATGTTGTGTATACTGCAAATTATAAGGCCATTCATCTGTTTTATTGCATAAATGGCAGCACTTAACATTAAAACACTCGTAATCATCACAAGAACATATTTCATTATGCAAAAAATACCTATATAACACTTCACAATTAGTAAAATGAAAACAACATCCCCAAATCTTCTAATTAGCATCCAACTTTAAAAACTAAAACTAAGCCAGGATCATTGACTCAGCCTGTAATCTCGCACCTTTGGGTGGTTGAGGTGAGTGGATTGCCTGAGCCCGTTGGTTCAAGACCCGCCTGGGCAGCGAGACCTCATCTCTACAATAAATCAAAAATCAGCCGGGCAAGGTAGCACATGCCTGTAATTCCAGCTACTTGGAAGGCTGAGGCGGAAGGATCACTGGAGCCCAGCAGGTCGAGGCTGTAGTGGCTGGGAGTGGCCACTACACTCCAATCTGGGCGACAGTGTGAGACTCCAACTCAAAAACAAAAACCAAAAAACTAAAAGTAATAAGTCTATTATGGTTCCAAACATGATCTCTATAATTTGTGTCTATAGTCTGCTGACAGGGATAATGAGACCTGTGACGTACATTCAACCCAAGGCTCCCAGGGGTAGGAGAGTGCAAACTGCAATTGTTAATCATTGATGGTTCAAAAACCAAAAGGGTGAGAACAGAAAAACTCTTGTGGTGCATAATATCTCAGCAGAAATATTTCCATTTCACTAACTGCTTGTTTCTACTAATAGATTCTTTTAATGGACTACTATTTTTTTTGCATCTCCAAACTCTCCAGATACCGAGGTGAACATAAACAGATGAATAGAAAAACAGGCCATAGCTGCCACAGTTGCCCTGAAACCTGGGGTCTTCAGCCTTCTGGACACTGTCAAGGTGAAGGTCTCTGAGGCTGGCTTCCAATACCGTATATCAGAAGTTTTCAGGCCTCGCAGTGGTGCCCTGAGAGGGGTTTGGGGGGTGGGTTTGTGGGCTCATGGCTGTCATCCTGGTGCTCTGGATTGCTGAAGCAAGACAATGGCCTGAGCCCCCGGGTTCAAGACCCTCCTGGGCACCTTTGCAAGATCTTTTCTATACAAGAAGCCAAAAAAATGAGCCGAGCATGGTGGCACACTCCTGTCGTTCTGGTCACTCGGGGGGCCGAGGCTGGAGGATCACTGGAACCCAGCTGAAGGAGGTCATGGTGGCTGAGATTGGCCCCTGAGCTCCAGCCTGGGTGACAGAGTGGGACTCCAACACAATAATAATACCATACTCCACCACCAACACAAACAAAGGCCATGCTCAGGGGCTCATCCTGGCAACCCGGCCCTTCTGAGGCCCAGGTGAGTGGATGGTTGGAGTCTGAGGGATCAACACTAGTGCTGGACAAGGGATGAGACCTCATCTCAGTCATCAAAATTAAATCCAAATATTAGCTGGGCTTGGTGGTTCAGCCATGCATTTCCAGCCACTTGGGAGGTTGATGCGGGAGGATCACCAGAACCCATCAGGTGGAGTCTGTGGAGGCCATGAGCATGCCCTGTGCTCTGGCCTGGGCAAAATAGTGGGATTCCAACAACAAATAATAATCACCACCACTGGGTAAGAGACCACCGCATCCTGTGTAGCTGGGACCATGGGCACCACCATGAGTGACTCGAGTGTTTGCATTCTAGGGAGCATTAAGTATTGCTATGTGACCCAGGCTAGTCTTGAACTCCCAGGCTCCATTGGTTCCATGCCTCAGACAGTCTGATCGTCTGCTGATCCATTGTCTTTCAGGAACTCTAGGCCTCATTCCCCAATGATCTCTCTGTTCACGATGAACCCATCTCCATACACAAATGGACACTCTTCTTTTATTTTATTTTATTTTATTTTGAGTCATAGTCTCACTCTTTCACCCAGGCTGGAGGATGGTGGCTTGATCCTGGCAAGCCCAACATCGGCCCGCAAGGCTCTGGCTAGCCGTACCACACAGGCCTTCTGAGAAGCCAGAATGATAGGCGTGCACCAAAACTCCCAGATCATTTGTAATGGAGGGCAGAGACGAGTTCTTGTTGAGTTATCTGGGTGTGTCTCGGATCCGTGGACTCTGGCCAGAAGTTGGTCTCTGTTTTCCAAAGCACTGGGATGACGAGGTTGAGACCGACCTCAATCATTCATCGAAAACAAACAAGAAGGCTAGGCGTGGCAGCCCACGCCTGGAATCCCAGTGCTCTGGGAGGCTGAAACAGGAGGATTGCTGTAGCCCAGAAGCTCAAGGCCAGCCTGGGCCAGGTAGGTATAACCCTTTTTGACACCCATCCAAACAGGGGGCCTGGGGTCATTGTGCCCCTCATCCCAGACACTCCAGAGGCCTAGGTGAAAGGATCACTGTAGCCCGTGATTTCAAGACTGATGGTGAATGATGGCCCTACCTGGGCCACTGAGCCAGACCCTGTCTCCAAAATCATCAGACTCGTCCACTGATTCTAAACTGCATGTGGTGTGTTCAAAGGGCAACTGGCTTTAGAGAGAAATAATGGGTCTTTGGGAAATAAATATCGCTGGGTGTGGGATGTGTCCCTGGGATTTCTTGGCAGAAGGTCCTCATTGACGAATAGGAGGGCCGGCCTACCTAGGGCACATTTCTCACCTTGGAGAGGAGAGCTTGCAGGAACCCAGCCAGAGAGCCTCAGGAACTCCTGCACCAAAGTGGGGGCAGACATTGGGCTGGGTTTGGCTGGAAGGTGCTGAGTTGTGGGACCCTCGTATGTGGGGGAGACAGTGGAGGGAATGACTGAGGGCAGACGGTTTGAAGGTGAATGGATTTCTTTGTTGACTCAGAATTTCATTCTTTCTGTCTTTCTTTCTTCTTTCTTTCTTTTTTCTTTTTCCTTTCTTTATTTTCCTCTCTCTCTCTTTGTTTCCTCACTAGGTAGCCCTGACTGCTCTCAAATCACCCAACTCTAGCCTTCCTTTAGGCTTCAGCTTCCCAAACTGCTGCAATCACAGGCTTTCCATTTGGGTGACATCCTGGTCTCACTGTCTGGTCTTGAACTCTGGACCTGAGGCAATCCTCCTGCCGAGGCCAGCCCTCATGCAAGGCATTCTGGGTTTTGCTTGGGATCGAGGTGGGGACTTGCTATGAGGTAGAGGCTGGTCTCAGCTACCAGGCCCCTGCCATCTTCCTGTTTCAGCCTCCCCAAGTGCCAAGGAGACAGGCATGAGTCACCCAGGTGACCCCGCCACACCTGACAGTTTGAGAATCACACCCTCCCTTTCCTCAAGGCGGCACCTGGGAGGAGCAAGCTGGTCAACCCTGGGGAATGAGGTGGGTGGAGGTGTGGTTGTCCCATCGGAGACACAACCCTGTGCCAGGACCCCACTCAGGTGGGCTGGGCGGGCAACTCAGACTGCTGTCTCCAGGTCCCGGGTCATCTGAAGGGAGCGAGACTTGCAGTGGGGCCCTGAGCAGGGTGTGAATGCCAGGTGCAGGTGATCAGGCCTATCACGCCAGTCCTTTTGGAGGACAAGGTGAGAGGATGGAGCGCCCTTGGGTTTGAGACCAACCCCAGCACCTTAGTGAGACTTCATCTCTACAAGGAACCAACAAAATGAGCTGAGCATGGTGGTGCATGCCTATCATTCTGGCCACTCAGATGGGCACAGTGAAAGGATCACCAGAGCCCAGTGAATGGAGGCTACGGTGGCTGAGATCAGGCCCTTGGACTCCAGCCTGGGTGACAGAACAGGACTCTGAATCAGAATAATAATACGAACCACCACCATTTCACAGGCCAGCCTCCAGCACTCAGCCTGGCATCCCAGCCCTTCGGAGGCTGAGGCAAGTGGATAGCCTGATCCTGCAATTTGGAGATCAGGCCGGGACACTGGGTGAGACCCCATCTCGGTCATCAAAATTAAATCCAAATATTAACTGGGTGTGGTGGTGAAGGCCTGTGTTTCCACACACTCTGGGGACCGAGGTGGGAGGATCACCTGAGCACAGCAGGTGGAGTCCATGGTGGCCGTTAGCATGCCTCTGCACTCCGGCCTGAGTGACAGAGAGGGATTCCAACTTCAAAAGAATAATAATCACCACCACCAAAACCACCACCACCCCTGCCACATAGCGCCAGGAGTCACCTTCAGTGATGGGAAAGCAAAAGGCACTTTTCCACCTGTCATTCATGGGATGTTTCAAAGGTGGCCTCTGTGCACATCTGTGCCATGTCTTCAGGCACACATCACAGAAGGCCTGCCTCTACCCTCCACAATCATGCCCCATGGCAAGGTCATGTGTGAGCTTATGGAAGATATGGCCCAAAGTTAGGGTGACTGTCAGGCAGAGTGATCAAGGTAGTCCAGCAAACATGCAGCCAGTCCAGGTTTCAGTACACCAGTCTGCCACCTTCAGGCTAGTGGAGGGTCCCTTCTTCTCCCGATCCCTCCATTGTCCCCCACCCATGCAGATATTTCCCTGGGGACCCTTTTTTCTCACTGGAGTCACCGTCTGCGGGGCTGGTGTGCGGCACCACGATGGTGGCTCCCCGGGCCTCGACCTGTGTGGTTCAAGCGTTCCTCCTGCCTCGGCCCCCGAACAGGCGGGACTCCATGGCCATCACGCCTGACTCGATTTTGGGGACCTCTCACCAAGACGAGGTCTGGCCACTTCTCTTGGGCTGGTCTCCGACCCCTGGACTCAGGCAGCCACCCGCCTTGGTCTCCCAGGGCTCACGACTGACAGCCATGTGACACAGTGAATGGCCTTGATTCGTATGTTCTGTCAGCAGAAGTGATGCAAAGGAACACCTGGGATGGAGGCCACTGCATTACATGTAGCTGGGACTGCGGCCTCCACCATGTGTGACTCCAATGTTGTTGTTCCAGAGAGCAACAAGGACTCACTATATGACCCAGACTGGTCATGAACTCTAGGACTCCAGTGGTCTCCTACCTCGGCCTCCCAAAGTCACAGTCCAGTTGTCTGCTGATGCACCATCTTCGGGAACTCTAGACCCAAGGCTGAGGCCTCCTTCTCCAGTGATCTCTGTCTATTCATGATGATCCCAACTCCATACACAAATGGAAGCTCTTCTTTCCTTTCCTTATTTTTGAGTCGGAGTCTCATTCCATCACCCATGCTGGAGGGCAGTGGCTCGCTCCCAGCACTGCAACCTCGGTCCATGGGGCTCCAGCGAGACTTCTCTCCCGGACTTCCGAGAAGCCAGAATGACAGGGGTGCACCACCATGCCCAGCTCATTCGGGATGAAGGGTAGAGGTGAGTTCTTGCCATGTTGTCCAGGTGCATCTTGGACCTACGACATCAGGCTGGCCGCTGGCCTTGGCCCCCAATTCCCTGTGGTGATGAAGCTGAGCCCTAAGCCTGGTCTTGATCCTTTATGAAAACAAAAGAGAAGGCTGGAGTTGGTGGCCCACACCTGGTTTCCCAGTGCTCTGACAGGTTGAGGCAGGAGGATGGCTGGAGCCCAGGAGTTCAAGGCCACCCAGGGCCATGAAGGGAGACCCCGTCTCTGCACCCTTCCATATAGGTGGTCTGGGGTCATGGTGCCCATCGTCCCAGCCCCTCTGGAGCTGTCATGGGAGAATCGCTGGAGCCTGAAATTTCAAAACTGATGGAGAACGATGGTTGTGTCTGTGGGGCCTGACAGTTTCCACAGGGCCAGACCCTGTCTCCTAAAAACATCAGAATCGTACACAGATTCTCAACTGCTCCTGGCATATACAAATCTTGACAGGCTTTAGACCAGAGAAAATGGGTCTGGGGGTAAATAAATGTCCCTGAATGAGGGATATGTCTTCGGCATTTCTTTTTGGAAGGTCCTAGTTGTCGAGTCGAGGACAGGGCTGCCTGGGGCACATTTCTCACCTCAAAGAGGAGAGCTGGCAGGAATCCAGCCATGGAGCCTCGGGAACTCCTGCGCCAAAGTGGGGAAGCCATTGGGGGAGTTGGTGCTGAAAGGCGCCGAGTTTGGGGGACCCTCACAGGTGGGGGACAGGGAAGAAGGACTAACGGCAGAAGGATTTCAGGATATTGGATCTCTTCCTTCATTCTTTCCTTTCTTCTTTCTTTCTTTCTTTCTTTTTTTCATTCTTTTTACTTTTCTCACTATTTTGCCCTGACTGCTCTCAAACCTCCCAAATTGGGCTGTCTTCTCTGCCTGGGCCTCACAAATTGCTGCAATTACAGTCTTTTCATTAGGTCATCATCCTGGTCTTCCTGCCTGGTCTTGAACTCTCGGCTGGAGGAAACCCTCCCAGCGAGGCCTGCCCTCACCCAAGGTTTCCTGGGTTTTGCTTCAGGTCGATGTGGGGGCTTGTTATGTTTTCCAGGCTGGTCTCGAGCTCCTGGGATCCAGCCTTCTTTCCATCTTGGCCTCCCCGAGTGCCGAGAGACAGGCCTGAGTCATCCAGCCGTCCCACCCCCCAAAAGTTTTGAAAGTCACACACTCCTTTCCCCAATTCAGACCCTGGGAGGAGCAGGTTCTTCCACCCTGGGGAATGAGGTGGGTGGAGGGGTGGGCACCATGGTGGAGACACAACCCCAGGGAGGGCTCAGCAGGCAACTACAGCCACCCTCTCCGGGCTCCTGATCATTGGAAGGGAGTAGGCCTCATAGTGGCGTCCCAAGAGGAGTGTGGAGGCTGGGTCTGGGGCTAATGCAGGTCATCCTGGCACTCTGGGAGGTCGAGGAAAGAGAATGGCCTGAGGCCTGGCTTTGAGAGGATGGCCTGAGGCCCAGGCAACTTGGCAAAACTTCATCTCTACCAGAAACCCAAAAAATGAGCCAATCGTGGTGCTGCATGCCTTTCATTCCAGCCATATGGGAGGCAGCGGCAGGAGGATCACTGGAGACCAGCCGGTGGAGGCTGTGATGGGTGTGAGCAGTCCCTGGTTCTCTGGCCTGGGTGACAGAGTGGGACTCCAATGTAGAATATGAATACCAACCACCACCACCACAACCACAGGCCAGGCTCAGGGGCTCAGCCTGACATCCCAGGCTTTGGAGACCCAGGTGAGTGGATGACCTGAACCTGTGGGTACGACACCATCTTGGGACCTGAGATGAGACCTCATCTAGGCCATCAATGATAAATCCAAATATTAGCCTGATGTGGTGGTGCAAGCCTGTGGTTCTAGTCACTCAGTGGACTGAGGCGGTAGGATTGCCTGAGCCAGGTAGGTGGAGCCTGCGGTGTACGTGAGTGTGCCCCTGTGCTCCAGACTGGGCGACAGAGTGGGATTCTGACTCCAAATAACATTCAGCAACATCACCACCACCCCTGCCACACAGCACGAGGAATCATCCTCAGGGATGGGAGAGGAAAAGTCACTTTTTGGCCTGTCGTTTGTGGGAGGTTTCAAAGGTGGCCACTGGGCAGGTGCATCTCATGCCTTCAGTCATGTGTCCCAGAAGGCTTGCCTCCACCCTGCACACTCGTGGCCCATGGCAAAGATGCGTGTGAGCTCACAGAGCAGATGGCCCCAAGTTAGGGCAGCTGTCGGGCACAGAGTGATCAAGGCAGTCCAGCAACGCCACACTCAGCCCAGGTTTTGGTCTCCCATTTTAGCACATTCGGGTGGGGGTAGGGCCGCTTCCTCTCCCGATTGCCCAATCGTCCCCCGCCTATGCAGAATTTTCCCTGTGGAGACATGGATTCCCCTCTTGACACACATGGGAAGCATTTTTTGTTGCTGGAATTTCCGTTGTGTGGTGTGGGGTACGGTGGCAAGATTATGACTCTTGGGACTTCAATCTGTGGGGCTCAGGCAGTCCTCCTGCCTCAGCCCCTGAGCAGCTAGTACTCTGGGGGCCACCACACCTGACTCAATGTTGAGGACCTCTCACTGAGAGGAGGTCTAGCCACATCTCCCAGGCTGGTCTCTGACTCCTGGGCTCAGGCAACCTCCTGCCTCTGCCTCCCAGGTGTGGAGCTGATGGCTGTGAGCCACAGTGGCCAGCCAGGATTCACAGGTTCTGTCCATGGGGACAACACAATGGGATACCACAGAACAAAGGTCACCGCATCCCATGTAGCTGGGACTGTGAGCTCCACCACACGCTACCCCAGTGTTTGTGTTCCAGGAAGTGACGAGGTCATACTACGTGTCTCAGGCTGGTCTTGAATACCCGGTCTCCAACGGTCCCCTGCCTCTGCCTCCCAAAGCCACAGCCCGATTGTCTACTATCCACCATCTTTTGGGAACTCTGCACCCAAGGCTGCGGCCTTTTTTCCAAATGATCTCTGTCTATTCACAATGATCTCAATCTCCATGCACAAATGGATACTCTACTTTTGTTTCCTTTTTTTCTTTGAGTCAAAGTCTCACTCCATTGACCAGGTTTTAGGGTGGTGGCTCCCTCCCGGTCACCAAAGCCTTGGCCTTGGTAAGACTTTCCCTGGTCTTCCAAGGAGCCAGAATGACAGGCGCATGCCACCATGCCCGGATCATTTGGGATGGAGGGTAGAGATGAGTTCTCTCCGAGTTGCCTGTGCCAGTCTCAGTCCACAGGCTTGGGCTGGCCACTTGCCTTGGCCTCCCAACTTCTGGGAAGATGAGGCTGAGCCCCTGAGCCCAGCCTCGATCCTTCATCAAAAATGAACCAGAAGGCCTGGTGCAGCACCCCACGTATGGAATCCCAGTGCTCTAGGAGGCTGAGGTGGGAGGATGACTGGAGCCCAGGAGCCCATGTCCAGCCCGCGCTACACAGAGAGACTGTGTCTCCACACCCACCCATACTAGGTGTCTAGGGTCGAGGAGCCCATCATCCCAGGATTACCACCACCTCCACCACCACAGGCCGGGCTCAGGAGCTCAACCTGGCATCCTGGCCTTTCAGAGACCCAGGCAAGTGGACGTCCTGAACCTGCAGGTTCAGCAATAGCCAGGGACACGTGGTGAGACATCGTCTCAACCATCAAAAATAAATCCAAAGATTAGCCGTATGTGGTGGCGTATGCCTGTGTTTCCAGCCACTCAGTGAGCCGAGGCAGGAAGATCACCTGAGCTGGGCAGGTGGAGTCTGCGGTGGCCATGAGCATGCCCCTGCACTCCAGCCTGGGCGACAGAGCGGGATTCAGACTCCAAATAATAATAATCAGCACAACCACCACTAAAAGCGGGAGATGCCATTGGCAGAGGGTTGGAGCTGGAAGCTACTGAGCTTGTGGGACCCTCATATGTATGGGGGGTGGGGAGGGAAGTTGACAGGAGAATGGATTTCTTTGTTGACTTAGATTTTCTTTCTTTATTCCTTTTCCCCTCTCTCTCTTTTGTGTCCTCACTAGGTAGCCCTGGGAGCTCTCAACTGCCCAACTTGGGCCTTCCTCTTGGCCCCGACCTCCCAAACTGCTGCAATCACAGGCTTTCAATTTGGTCAACATCCTGTTCTTCCTGCCTGGTATTGAACTCTGGTCCTGAGGTGATCTTCCCGCCAAGACATGCCCTCACCCAAGGTTTTCTGGGTTTGGCTTGGGGTTGAGGCGGGTGCTTGCTATGGTGTTGAGCCTGGTCTCAGCACCTGGGCTCTGGTCATCTTCTCGTCTCGTCCACCCCCAGTGCTAAAGAGACAGGTATTAGTTGCCTGGTTGCCCCCCATGAAGGTTTGAGAGCCACACCCTCCCTTTCCCAGAGGTGACCCCTGGATTAGCTAGCAGGTCCAGTCTGGGGATCAAGGCAGATGGAGGGGTGGGCACCCTGTGGAGACACATCCCTGCACCAGGTCCTCCCCTAGGGTGGGATCAGTGGTGGAATCTGGCTGCCCACTCCAGGGTCCCACGTCATTTGAAGGGAGTGGGTCTCATGGTGTGTCCCTGAGAGGGGTGTGAAGGCCAGGCATGGGGGCTCACACATGTCATCCCAGTGCTTGGCAAGCTGAGGCAAGAGGATGGCCTTATTGCCCAGAGTTGAGACGAGCCTGAGCACCTTGGAGAGACCTCATCTCTACAAGAAGTCAAAACAATGAGCCGATCACGGTGGCGCACGCCTGTTGTTTTGGCCACTTGTGAGGCTACAGCAGGAGGGTCACTGGAGCCCAGCTGGTGGAGGTCACGTTGGCCGAGAATGGGCCCCTGTGCTTTGGCTGGGGTGACAGAGTGGGACACCGACTCAGAATAATCTAATACCAACCACCACCGCCACAACCACAGGCTGAGCTCAGGGGCTCAGACTCGCATCCCGGCCCCTAGGAGGCCGAGGTGGGTGGACGACCTGAATCTGCAGGGTCAAGACCAGACTGGGACACTGGGTGAGACTGCATATAGGTCATCAAAAATAAATCCAAAGATTAGCCAGGCATGATGTCGCAGGCCTTTGGTTCCAGCCACTCGGGGTGCTGAGGTGGAAAAAATGCCTGAGCCCAGCAGATGGAGTCCACGGTGCCCATAAGTGTGCCCCTGTGCTCTGGCCTGGGCAACAGAGCAGGATTCCGACTCTAAATAATAATAATCACCTCCACTGCCACCACCACCACGGCTGCCACTCAGCGTGAGGTGTCAACCTCAGGGATGGGATTGGAAAAGTCACTTTACTGCCTGTCATTCACAGGAGGTTTCTAAGGTGGCCACCAGGTGCGTCCATCCTGCGCTTTCAACCATGTGTCCCAGAAGGCCTGCCTCCACCCTCCACACTCGTGCCTCGTGGCAAAGACGTGTGTGAGCTCATGAAACAGACAGACCCGAGTTAGGGCAGCCATCGGGCATAGTCACCAAAGGGGTCCAGCAATGCTGTGACCAGCCCAGGTTCTGGTCGACTAGTCTTCCACCTTCATGTGGGGAGAGGGCTACTTCCTCTCCTGATCACTCCATCATACCCCGACCATGTGGACCTACCCAGGGTAGCCGTAGATGACTGTCATGATTTATGTGGGAGATGTCTTGACGCCGGAGTCATCGTTGGCTGGGCTGCATGTAGCAGTGTGATCATGGATCCCTGGGCCTCATCCTGTGGAGCTAAGACTGGTCTTCCCACCTCAGGCCCTGAAAAGCTGGGACTCTGAGGACCACCATGCCTGAGTCGATTTTGTGGACCTCTCGCCAAGATGAGGTCTGACCAAGTCGTCTGGGCTGGTGACTGACACCTGGGCCTAGGCAGCCTGTCACCTCAGCCTCCCAGGGCACAAGGCAGGTGGCCATGGGCCACGGTGGCTGGCCTGAACTTGCACGTTCTTTCAGTGGGGGCAATGCAAAGGAATGCCCCAGGATGGAGGCCACCACATCCCCTATAGCCCAGAACGTCAGCACCACCTACCTGACTCCAGTGTTTGCGTTCTGGGGTGTGATGAGGTCCTGCTATATGACCCAGGCTGGTCTTGAAATCCCAGACTCCAGTGCTCCCTCACCTCGGCCTCCCAAAGCCACAGCTCTATTGACTGCCAACCCACTGTCTTTCAGGAACTCTAGGTCCAAAACTGGGGCTTCCTTCCCAAATAATCTCTGTTTACGATGATCCCAACTCTGACACAAATAGATCCTCTTCTTTTTATTCCTTTTCTTATTTGAGTCGAAGTCTCACGCCGTCAACCAGGTTGGAGGGTGTTGGCTCGCTCCCAGCCACTGCAGCCTCAGCTCACTGAGCTCCAGTGAGCCTTTCCCAGGCTTTTTGAGGAGCTGGAACAACAGGCACATGCCACCATGCCCAGCTCATTTGGGATGGAGGGAAGAGACAAATCTCGCTGAGGTGCCTGGGCAGATCTTGGCCCATGGTCTCGGGCTGGTCCCTGACCTCAGCATCCCAAAGCGCTGGGATGACGAGGCTGAGCCCAGGAGCCCAGCTTTGATACTTCATCAAAAATGAACCAGAAGACCTGATGTGGCAGCCCACCTTTGGAATCCCAGTGCTCTAGGAGGCTGAGGTGAGAGGATGGCTGGAGCCCAGGAACCCAAGGTCAGCAAGGGTCAAACAGGGAAACACCATTTCCGCACCCATCCAACAAGTGGTCTGGGGTTGAGGCTCCCATCGTCTTGACAACTCTGGAGGCTGAAGCAGGAGGATCGCTGATGTCCGTGATTTCAAGGCAGGGTTGAATGACAGTCGAGTCCCCAGGCCCCAGCTGGGCCACAGAGCCAGACCCTTTCGCCAAAAACATCAGAATCAACACAGATTCTCAACTGTGTGTGGTGTGTTCACAGGGCATCTGGCTTTAGAGCCAGGAAAAATGGGATTGGGGGTAGAAATGTCCCTGGTTGAGGGATGTTTCCCTGCCCTTTCTTGGTGGAAGGTACCCATGCAGGGTTGGCCTGCATGGGGCATATTTCACATCTCGGAGAGGAGAGCCAGCAAGAACCCGGCCAGAGAACCTTGGGACTTCCACTCCAAAGCAGGGGCAACAATTGGGTGGTTGGCGTTGAAAGGTGCCAATCTTGTG
>NW_007261013.1:0-8686 GCF_000164805.1 Carlito syrichta
GCTGGTGGTGGAAGGACTGAGAGAAGAAGTTTTGCAGGAAAAACTTCTGGGCTGGTCTTGAATGCAGGGGCTCAGGTCATCCTAACGCTTCAGCTTCCCAAAGCATAGGGTGAAAAGCATGAGTCCCCACGTCCAGCCTTCAAACTCCTCTTGGAGGCCCAATAGGAGGCCTGCATCTTCAGACGACCCCAGACACCAGAGAGGGCAGACAGAGTCATCTGCCGAACCCATCCAGGAGGAGATCCTTTTGAAGGAGCCACAGAGCCAGACCCTGTCTCTAAAAAATTTGAATCGTACACAGAATCTCAACTGCACATGGTGTGTTCACAGGGCGACTAATTTTAGAGACAAGAAAAATGGGATGGGGGAAGAAATGTCCCCAGGTGAGGGATGTGTCCCTGGGCTTTCTTGGTGGAAGGTCCTAATTGCTGAGTTGGAAGGTCAGCCTGGGGCACATTTCTCACCTTGGAGAGGAGACTCAGCAGGAGCCAGGCCAGGATGTCTCGGGAATTTCGTGCCAAAGCAGGGGCAGACATTGGGGGGTTAGGTCTGGGAGCTACCAAGCTAGGGGGAACCTCACATGTGGTGGGGATGGGGAGCAAAAGACTGAGGGCAGAATGTTTGCAGGAAAATTGATTCCTTTCTTTTTTCTTTTTTTTCTTTCCATCTTTCTTTCTTTCTTTCTTCTTTTCTTTCTTTCCTTTCTTCCAAACATCCTTCCTTTCTTCCTTGGTTCCTTTCTTTCTTTCTTTCTTTCTTTCTTTCTTTCTTTCTTTCTTTCTTTCTTTCTTTCTTTCTTTCTCTTCTTTCCTTTCTAGGTTGCCAAGGCTTCTCTCAAACTGCCCAACTCAGGCCATCCTCTCGGCCTGGGCCTCACAAATTGCTGCAATTACAGGCTTTCCATTTGGTCAACATTCTGGTCTTCTTGCCTGTTCTTGAACTCTGGGCTGGAGGTTATCCATCTGCCAAGGCCTGCTCTCACCCAAGGTTTTCTGGGTTTTACTTGGTGTAGAGGTGAGGGCTTGTGATGGTGTCCAGCCTGGTCTCGAGCACCTGGGCTCCAGCTATTTTCCCGTCTCAGCCTTCACCAGTGCTGAGGAGACAGGAGTGATTCACCCAGCCATCCCTGATCCAATGAAAGTTTGAGAGTCATGCCCTGCCTTTCCTCGAGGCATGCCCTGGGAGGAGCATGAAGGTCCACCCTGGGGAATAAGGCGGATGGTGGGTTGGGTACCCTGGTGGAGACACACCCCTGTGCTAGTTGGGAGAGGACTTGGCTGATGACTGCGGGGTCCCGAGTCTTTAGAAGGAATCAGGCCATAAGGTGGGGCCCCGAGAAGATTGTGGAGGCCGGGCACAGGGGCTCACCCATGTTGTCTTGGCGCTCTGTGAGGCCTAGGTGAGCGATGGCCTGAGCCCCCAGCTTTGAGACCAACCTGGGCACCTCGGTGAGATCTCATCTCTACAAGATGCCAAAAAAATGAGCCAAGCATGGTGACTCACACCTATCATTCTGGCCACTCGGGAGGCCCCAGCCAGAGAATCACATGAGCCAAGCCAGTGGAGGTCACGGTGGACAACAGTGGGCCCCTGTGCTCTGGCCTGGGCAAAAGAGCGTGACTCTGACTCAGAATAATAATACCAACCCCTACCACAGCAACAACCACAGGTCAGGCTCAAGGTCTCAGCCTGGCATCCCTGCCCTTGGGAGCCTGGGGCAAGAGGATGGCCTGAGCCCCTGGTTTGACACCTGACTTGGACACAGGGCAAGACCTCGTCTCAGCCATCAAAAATAAATCCAAAGATTAGCCGTGCATGGTGGTGCCAGCCTGTGATTCCAGCCACTTGGCGGGCTGAGGCAGGAGAATTTCCTGAGCTTGACAGGAGGAGTCTGCGGTGGCCGTGAGTGTGCCCCTGCCCTCCAACCTTGGTGACAGAGTGGCATTCCAACTCCAAATAATAATCACCACTACCAGCACCACCACCACCCCTGCCAGCCAGGGCGAGGAGTCATCCTCAGGGTTGGGACCGGAAAAGGTATTTTCCAGTCTGTCGTTTGCAGGAGGTTTCAAAGCTAGCCACTGGTCAAACAGGGGGTCTGGGGTCATGGTGCCCATCATCCTGGCCACTCCAGAGGCTGAGGTGGGAGGATCACCGGAGCCCACGATTTCGAGGCTGGTGGTCAATGATGATTGTGTCCCCAGGCCCCAGTCTAGGCCACAGAGCCAGACCCTGTCTCCAAATTCATCAGAATCGTACACAGATTCCGAATTGTGCCTGGTGTGTTCAAAGGGCGACTGGTTTGAAAGCCAGAAAAAATGGGACTGGGGGGAAGAAATGTCCCCGGGTGAGGATTGTGTTCCTGGTCTTTCTTGGCTAAAGGTCCTCGTTGCCGAGTTGGAGGTCCTTGCTCCCTGGGGCACATTTTTCACCTCGGAGAGGAGAGCCGGCAAGAACCCGGCCAGGGATTCTCGGGAAATCCGACACCAAAGCGGGGGCAGCCATTGTGGGGGTTTGGGGCAGAAATATGCTGAGCTTTGGGAAACCTCAAATGTGGGGGTCCAGGAGGGAAAGACTGAGCAGAAGGTCTGCCAGAAAATGCATTTCTTCCTTTCTTTCTTTCTTTCTTTGCCTCTCTCTCTTGTTTCCAAAATAGGTAGCCCTAGCTGTACTCACACCTCCCAACTAGGGCCTTCCTCACATCCTTGGCCTCCCAAACTGCTGTGATCACAGGCTTTCCATTTGGTCAACACCCTGGTCTTGAACTCTGGGCCTGAGACAATCTTCCCACCAAGGTCTGCCCTCACCCAAGGTTTTCTGGGTTTTGCTGGGTGTCGAGTTGTGGGATTGCTATGGTGTCCAGCTTGGTCTCAGCCCTTGGGTTCTGGTCATCTTCCCATCTCAGACTCCCCAATGCCGTTGACACAGGCGTGAGTTGCCCAGCTGGCCAACACCAGCCAGTTTGAAAGTCATGCCTTCCCTTTCCCTGAGGTGAACCCTGGGAGGAGCAATCGGGTCGACACTGGGTAACAAGGTGGGCAGAGGGGTGCACGTCCCAGTGGAGACACACCCATGTGCCAGGTGCCCCCATGGGATGGGCTCAGTGGGTGACTCCAACTGCCCTCTCCGGGGTCCTGGATCATCTGATGGGAGCAGGATTTGCAGTGGGGTCCCGAGAGGGATGTGGAGGATGGGAGTGCGGGTTCATGCCTGACACCCCTGTGCTTGGGATGCCAGGGCGAGAGGATGACCTGAGCTCTCTTGTTCTAGACCAGACTGGGAAACTGGAAGAGACCTCGTCTCAGCCATCAAAAATAAATCCAAACATTAGCTGGGCATAGTGGAGCAGGCCTGTGGTTCAATCCATTCGGGGGCCGAGATGGGAGTATCACCTGACCTAGTATGGTGGAGTCCACAGTGGCCGTTAGCATGCCCCTGCATTCTCACCTGGACGACAGAGTGGGATTCTGACTCCAAATAATAATCAGCACCGCCATAACCACCACCACCACCACCACTGCCACCCAGCATGAGGAGTCACCATCAGGGATAGGAGAGGAAAAAGCACTTTCTGGCCTGTCGTTCACGGGAGGTTTCAAAGGTGGCCACTAGGAATGTCCATCCTGTGCTTTTGGCCATGTGCACCAGAAGGCCTGCTTCCATTCTCCACATACTTTCCCAATGGCAAAGACGCGAGTGAACTCATGGAAGAGATGGCCCCAAGCTTTGCCAGCCGTCGGGCACAAAGCAATGAAGGCAGTTCGGCAACAGCGCCACAAGCCCAGGTTCTGGTTGCCGGTCAGCCACCTTCAGGCAGGAGAAGTTCCCTATCTCTCCTGATCACTCTATCATCCCCTGCCCACTCGGACCTCTCCCTGGGGGCTGTAGAGGACCATAGTGATTCACGTGGGAGGCGGCTTTTTTTGTCACTGGAATCTCCGTAGCCGGGCTGGGGCACAGTGACATGATCATGTCTTTGGGCACCACCACACCTGGCTCGATTTGGGGGACCTCATGCTGAGACGAGATTTGGCCATGTCACCCAGGCTGGTCTCTGACCCCTGGGCAAAGACAGCCTCAGACCTTTGCCTTCCAGGGCATGGGGCTTATGGCTGTGAGCCAAAGTGCCTGACCTGGACTCCCACATGCTGTCAGTGGGGGGACACATAACCAGCACCCAGTATGGAGACCACTGCATGCCATGTAGCCATGACTGCTGGTGCCACCACGCACCCCTTGAGTGTTTGCGTTCTGGGGAGTGATGAGATATCGCTATGTGGCCCAGGTTGGTCTTGAACTCCCAGGCTCCAGTGGACCCTCACCTGGGCCTCCCAAAGCCACAGCCTAACTGCCTGACATCACACCATCTTTCAGGAATTCTAGGCCCAAGATTGGCACCTCCTTCCCAAATGATCTCTGTCTGTTAACCGTGATCCCAACTCCGAAGACAAATGGATGTTCTTCTGTTTTTTCCTTTTTTTCCATTTTTTCTTTGAGTTGGACTCTCACTCTGTCGCCAGGTTGGAGGGCAGTGACTTGCTCCCAGCCACCGCAGCCCTGGGCTCCTGGGCTCCAACATGCCTTTCACTGGCCTTTGGAACAGTCAGAATGACAGGCGTGTGCCACTACACCCAGCTCATTTGGGTTAGTGGGTAGAGATGAGGTCTCACCAAAGTACCCAGGTGGGTCTCAGTCCATGGGCTCTGGCCAGCCACTGGCCTCGGCCTCCCAAAGCGCTGGAATGATGAGGCTGAGCCCCTGAGCCTGACCGCAATCCTTCATCAAAAATGAACCAGAAGACCTGATGCGGTGGCCCACACCTGGAATCCCAGCACTCTGGGATGTCGAGTCGTGAGGGTGACTGGAGCCCAGAAGGCCAAGTCCAACAAAGGTCATGCAGGGAAAGCCTGTCTCTGCACCCATTCAAACAGGGGGTATGGGGTCGAGATGCCCATCTTCCCAGCCACTACGGAGACTGAGTTGGGAGGATTGCTGGAACCCGTGATTTCGAGACTGACTGTGAATGATGGTCATGTCACCGGGACCCAGCCTGGGCCAGAGAGCCAGACCCTGTCTCCAAAAACATCAGAACCATACACAGATTCTCAACTGCACGTGGTTATGGTTAGTACACAGGGAGACTGGCTTTAGAGCCAGGAAAAATGGGGTTGGGGGAGAAGAAATGTCCCCAGGTTAGGAATGTGTCCCTGGCCTTACTTGGCAGAAGGTCCTCATCACCAAGTCAGAGGGTTGACCTGCCTTGGGCACATTTCTCACCTGGGAGAGATGAGCCAGCAGGAACCCTGCCAGGGAGCCATGGAAAACCCCACACCAATGCGGGGGCAGCCATTGGGGGGAGTAGGGGCTGGTAGGTGCCAGAGCTTTGGGGACCCTCACATGTGTGAGGGGCGAGGGAGAAAGGACTGAGGGCAGAAGGTTTGCAGGAGAATGGATTTCTTTCTTTCTTTCTTTCTTTCTTTCTTTCTTTCTTTCTTTCTTTCTTTCTTTCTTTCTTTCTTTCTTTCTTTCTTTCTTTCCTTCTTTTCTTTCCTCACTAGGTTGCCCAGGCTGCTCTCAAAACTCCCAACTCAGGATATTCTCTTGGCCTGGGCATTCCAAACTGCTGCGATCACAGACTTTCTATTTGGCCAACATCCTGGTCTTCCTGCCTGGTCTTGAACTCTGGGCCAGAGGCGATTTTGCTGCCGACAACTGCCCACACCCAAGGTTTTATGTGTTTTGCTTGGGGTCGAGGTGGAGGCTTTATATGGTGTCCAGTCTGGTCTCAAGCTCCCAGGATCTGGCTATCTTCCCGTATCATCCTCTCCAAGTGCCAAGGTGACAGGCATGAATCGCTCTGCCATCTCCCTGTTGATTTGAGAGTTACACCCTCTTTTTCCGAGGTGGCCCCTGGGAGGGACGAGTGGGTTGGCCCTGGGCAACGAGGTGGGTGGAGGGGTTGATGCCCCAGCAGAGACACACCCCTGTGACAGGTGATCCCCTGGGAGGGCTCAACAGGTAACTCTGGCCGCCATCTCTGGGGATCCGGGTCATTGGAAGGGAGCGGGACTCATGGTGAGTCCATGAGAGGGGTGTACAGCCCATGTGTGGGTTCTCACGCCTTTCATCCCAGTGACCTAGGTGGCCAAGCCAAGAGGATGGCCTATGCCCCCGGGTGCAATACCAACCCGGCAACTTGGTGAGACCTCCTCTCTACAAGAAGCCAAAAACCTGAACTGTGCATGCTGGAGCATGCCTGTCTTTACCGCCTATCTGAGGGCACAGCAAGAGGATTGCCAGAGCCCAGCCAATGTAGGCCACTGTGGCCGAGAGTGGGCCTCAGCCTGGATGACAGAGAGGGATTCCAACTAAGAATAATAATACCAGCCAGGCTCGGTGGCTCAGCCTGTTATCCCATGCCTTTGGGAGGCTGAGGTGAATGGATTGCCTGAGCCTGCAGGTTCGAGACCCACCTGGGCAGCAAGACCTCATCTCTACAATAAATCAAAAAATCTGCCGGGCATGGTAGCACATGACTGTAATTCCAGCTACTCAGAAGGCTGAGGCAGAAGGATCACCAGAGCCCAGTCAGTCGAGGCTGCGGTGGTCGGGAGCAGCCACTGCACTCCAGTCTGGGCGATAGAGTGAGACTCCAACTAAAAAAAAAAAGAATAATAATACCAACCACCACCACCATAAACACAAGTCAGGCTCTGGGACTCAGTATAGCATCCCAGCCCTTCGGAGGCAAAGGCGAGTGGGTGGCCTGAGCCTACACCAGCCCAGGACCCAAGCTGAGATCTCATCTCAGCCAAAAAAGTAGTTCAAAGATTAACCATGCATGTAGGTGCAGGCCTGTGCTTCAGGTCACTTGGGGCGCTGAGGCAGAAGGATCACCTGAGCCCAGCAAGTGGAGTCCGTGATGACTGTGAGCATGCCCCTGTGCTTCAGCTTGGGCGACAGAGTGGGATTCTGACCCCAATAATAATAATCACCACCACCCATACCACCACCACCCCTGCCATCCAGCTTGAGGACTCACCCTCAGCGATGGAAGAGGAAAAGTCACTTTCTGGCCTGTTGTTTGTAGGAAGTTTCAAAGGTGGCCACTGGGCACGTCCGTCCCGTGTCTTCAGCCACGTGCCCCAGAAGGCCTGCCTCCACCCTCCACATTTGTGCCCTAGAGAAAGGAAATGTGTGAGCTCACAGAACAGACAGCCCAGAGGTAGTGTGTCTGTCAGGAACAGAGTGATCAAGGTGATCCAGCAATGCCTTGGCCAGCCCAGGATGCAGTCGATCTGTCTGCCACCTTCTTTCAGGGGGAGGGTCCCTCCCTGCCCCTATCATTCTACCATCCCCTGCCCAAGTGGACTTTTCCCTGGGGAGCCGTGGATGCCCGTCATGATGCACCATGGAGACGTCTTTTTGGTCACCAGAGTCTCCATTGCTCGGGTTGGGGCATGGTCGCATAACCATGGCTCCCGGGTCCTCGAGGTGCAGGTCCCAGGTGGTCCTAACACTCTGGCCCCTGAGCAGCCGGGACTCCGGGGGTCATGATGCCTGACTCGATTATGGGGACCTCTCACCAAGAGGAGGTCTGACAATGTTGCCCAAGCTGGTCTTGGACCCCAGGGATCAGGCAACCTCCTGCCTAGCTTCCCAAGGCACAGGATTGACAGCTGTGAGCCACGGTGCCTGACCTGGACTCACACATTCTTTTGGCAGGGGTGACGCAAAGGAACACCCCGGAAGCAAGGTCACAGCATCCCGTGTAGCCAGGACAGTGGGCTCCATCACCAACAACTCCAGTGTTTGCATTCAGGTAGCAATGAGGTCTCGCTAACTGACTCAGGCTGGTTTCAAACTCCCAGGCTCCAGCGGTCCCCCACCTTGGCATCCCAAAGCCACAGCCCGATTATCTGCCAATTTGCCATCTTTTGGGAACTCTAAGTCCAAGACTGGGTCCTCCTTTCCAAATGATCTCTGTCTGTTCATGATGATCCCAACTCCATACACAAATGAATCCTCTTCTTTTTTTTCCTTTTTCCTCTTTTTCTTTTAGTAGGACTCTCACTTCTTCGACCAGGATGGAGGGTGGTGGCTTACTCCTGGCTACCACAGCCTCAGGTCACCGGGCCCAGGCTAGTCTTTACCTGGACTTCCGAGGAGCCGGAATGAGAGGCTCACACCACCACCTATGGATCATTTGGGATAAAGGGTAGAGATGAGGTGAGCAAGGGGTTCTCGGCTCACAGGCTTGGGCCAGTCACTGGCCTCGACCTCCCAAAATGCTGTGTTGACAATGCAGAGAACCAGAGCCCGCCCTCAATCCATCATCAAAAACAAATCAGAATGCCTTGTGTGGTGGCCCACGCATGGTATCCCAGCGATCTGGGAGGCCAGGGCGGGAGGATGGCTGGAGCCCAGGATTCCAAGGCAAGCCTAGGCCACACAGGGAAACCTCGTTTCCACACCCATCCAAACAGCGGGTTTGGGGTCAAGGTGCCCGTCGTCCCGGCCACTCAGGAGGCTGAGGCGGGAAGCTTGCCAGAGGTGGTGATTTTGAGGCTGGTGGTTAACGACGGTCGTGTCCCAGACCCCAGAGCCAGACCCTACTTCCAAAAACATCAGAATTATACACAGATTCTCAACTGCATGTGGTGTGTTCATTGCACGACTGGCTTTA